>NC_092708.1:338742591-339038052 GCF_047496885.1 Scyliorhinus torazame
GGAGGGGATAATGGGCTAAGGGGAAAACAGATTGATGGAAGAAATGAAAATAAAAATGGGGTGAAGTTCGAGGCGAGATTTCACAGTCTGAAGTTGTTGAACTCAATGTGAAGTCTGGAAGGCTGTAATGTGCCTAATCAGAAGATGAAGTACTGTTCCTCTCGTTGGGGTTGGGGCTTCACTGGAACATTGTAGCAGGCCAAGGACAGACATGGACGTAAGAGCAAGATGGAGTTTTTATTCTCTTTTTAAAAAATTTAGAGTACCCGATTCTTTTTTTCCAATTAAGGGGCAATTTAGCGTGGCAAATTCACCTAACCTGCACATCTTTTGAGGGGTGAGGCCCACGCAGATACGGGGAGAATGGCAAACCTCACATGGACAGTGACCTGGGGCCAGGAACAACCAAGTCCTCGGCGCCGTGTGTTAGCAGTGCTAACACCTGCGCCACCATGCTGCCCTAGGACGGAGTTGAAATGCCAAGCAACAGGAAGGTCTGGATCTGCTTGCGGATGGACCAAAGGTGTTCTGCAAAGCGGTCACCCAATCTGCATTTAGTCGCTCCACTTTGAGTAGACCGCATTGGAGCAGCAAGTGCAATAGACCAGATGGAAGGACGTGCTCGTAAAGTGCTGTCTCACCTGGAAAGAGTGTTTAGGCCCTTGATGGTGAGCAGGGAGGAGGTAAAGAGGCAGGTGTTACATCTTCTGCGATCGCATGAGAAGGTGCCTTGCGAAAAGGGTGAGGTGTTGGGGTGATGGAGGATGTCGACCAGAGTATCCTGGATGGAACAGTCCCTGTGGAAAGCTGACAGGGGGAGTGAGGGGAAGATATGTTTAGTGGTGGCATCATGCTGGAGTTGGCAGAACTGGCAGAGTGTGATCCTTTGAATGCGGAGGCTGATGGGATGAAAAGTGAAGACAAGGGGGACCCTATCCTGGTTTTGGGAGGAAGGGGGTAGGATGAGAGCAGAACAACGGGAGATGGGTCAGACACGGTTGAGAGCCCTGTCGACCACAGTGGGTGGGAAACCACGATTAGGAAAGAATGAAGACATGTCAGCAGCACCGTTTTGGAAATCGGCATCATCGGAACAGATGTGATGGAGGCGAAGGAACTGAGAGAATGAGGTGGAGTCCTCACAGGATGTGGGGTATGAAGAGCTGTAGTCGAGGTAGCTGTGTGAGTCAGTGTGTTTGCAATGAATATTAGTGGACAGTCTATCCCTAGAAATGGAGGCAGGAGGTCAAGGAAGGAAGGGAAGGGTTGGAGAGGGATCATGTGAAGGTAATAGAGGGGTGGAAATTATAAGCAAAATTAATACATTTTTCTAGGTCAGGCGGGAACATGAAGTGGCACCGAAACAGCCATCGATGTCCCTATAAAAGAGTTGTGAGATGGGACTGGAGTAGGACTGGAACAGGGAGGCAGGCAATAACTGGGGTCCATGTGCGTAGCCATAGCCACACCTTTGGTTTGGAGGAAGTGAGGCATGTTAAAGGAGAAATTGTTTAGTGAGAGCACAAGTTCAGCCAGACAGAGGAGAGTGGTGGTGGATGGGATTGTTCAGGCCGCTGTTCGAGGAAGACGACCATCCTGGTGGGGAATGAAGGTATAGAGGGATTGGACATCCATAGTAAAGAGGCGGCAGTTAGAGCCGGGGAACTGGAAGTTGTTGATATGACTTGGGCGAGAATGAGTGGGTTCTTTCAGGGGGAAGCAGATGAGTGTGAGAGGTGTGGGTGGGGGCCAGCGAATCACATGCACATGTTTTGGGGTTGCAAAAAATTGGGAAGATTCTGGGCGGGAGTGTTCGCGGTCTTAGCCAGGATAGTGGAGGAGGAGGTGGACCTGGACCCTTTGGTGGCGATATTTGGGGTTTCAGAGAAGCTGGAGCTGATGGAGAGGAGGAAGGCCGATGTCTTGGCCTTCGCCTCTCTGATTGCACGGCGGCGAATTTTGTTGGAGTGGCGGTCAGCATTGCCACCGGGGGTAGCAGTTTGGTTGGGTGACCTGTACGACTGCCTGTGATTAGAGAAGATAAAGTATAAATTAAGCGACTCTTCAGGGGGATGTTTGTGACCGTGTTGAGGGGCTGTTTGTCACGGGGGAAGGGGATTGAAAAAGAGAAAACTCTGTACAGGTTGTATAGTTGATTATTGTGAAGTATGTTTCCCAGGGTGTTTATTCGCTGTAACCTGTTTTGATAAATGTTTGTAATAAAATATATTTTTGTTAAAAAGATCCCAGAGATGGGGTCAATGACAGTCCTGGAAACAGTGGCTTGATGCTCGATGGTGAGTCATAGTCGGGGGAGATAGCAGGAAGTGTCTGAGAGTTGGCGCTCAGCTTCTGCCAAATAACAACAGCCCCACCCTTATAAAATTTATCTTTATTAGTGGCACAAGTAGGCTTACATTAACACTGCAATGAGGTTACTGTGAAAATTCCCTATTGCCACACTCTGGCACCTGTTCGGGTACACTGAGTGAGAATTCAGAATATCCAATTCACCTAACAAGCATGTCTTTTGGGACTTCTGGAGAAAACCGGAGCACCCGGAGGAAACCCACACAGACTCGGGGAGAACGTGCAGACTTCGCTCAGACAGTGACCCCAGCCGGGAATCAAACCCTGTGAAGCAAAGGTGCTAACCACTGTGCCACCATGTCGCCCATCCTGGAGTCTTACATGGATTCCAGGTAAAGACTGAGAGGTTGTTTCCCCTGGCTGGGGATTTAGAATTTAGGGGGAGGGGGGGGGGGCGCTGAGATAGACTGGGCTGGATTCTCCGATCCTGTGGCTATGTCCGCAGAATCGGTCTGGTCTTACGGCCAGAAAGTCGGTGCCGCCTGTGGTGATGTGCATCAATGTAAATACATGTAGGCTAGCTAGACACAAGAGGGAGCACAAGAGACATCACACATACACACTCAACCAATAGATCAAGTAGATAGGACACGACCAAAAGACATTCACGATACACAAGGAGATGACATGACCACAGGGGGGCATTACACCAACCCATACATAAAGGACACCACAAACATGATCTGCCTCTTTCCAGTGGAGACAGTCAGTGAGGACAGACACAGGGTTGATTCAATATTACACCCACCACGTGGATTGCAGAAACTGGTTAGTCAGTCTGGGCAGCTATCGTAGGATAAGCAGTAGTGTCGAACCCGAGTAATAGAAGTGTAAATAGTTTAATAAACGTGTTGAAGTTATCTCCACGTCCGAACCTTCCTTTGTCAAGTGCACCACAAGGAAGCCGCTTATGTTACACCTACACCATAACAGATCAGCGCCCCCGCACCGATCCTCTGTCTGTGGGGGGCTAGCAGCTGCACAGCATATAGCCCCCGGCTTTACCGGGCCGGGTCCGTGGCCACACATGCGCATGCCGGCCTGTGGCGGCCGCGCCGTGCAACATGGCGCCAGCCGCACACGGACCTGGCCTGCACAAAACTGCCACCTGTAACCAGCCTTGCCAGCCCCGGACCACCCCCAACCAGTCCCCTCAGCCTTCGCTGAAGCCCCCCTGCCAGCGAAACGGCTCTCTTCCCCTCCCCCCCCCCCCTCCTGACTGGGGCTTCGCTGAACTCAGTCCGCAGCCGCCACGTGCGGTCCCCGAATGGTGTGAGCACATGTGTCCCACGCCGTCAGGGACTCGGCCCACCGGGAGCAGAGCATCGGGGAGGGCTTCAGGTGACGTTCCTGAGGCTGCCCATACGGCGTGCCGGGTACTCCACGAGAATGCCGTTTTTGAGGTGGTGGAGTATCGCAAAAAAGGCGGCGCCCCCGATTCTCCGGCCGATCGCTGAACGCGATTCCGGCGATGGGAGAATCCCGCCCAATGTTTTTTGGTCTATGGTGAGGAATCATTGGGGGATCAGGGATAGGGGAGGGAGTTGAGGGAGAAGATCAGCCAAGATTATTTTAAATGGCAGAGCGGACGCAAAGGGCTGTCTGGTTTACTAATTTACTCAGATGTTAATTTTTTAAAAATTCACAAATTTATGAAGTGTTGGTGGAAAAAGCAGTGAATTATTTATAGTTTTCAGAAGTTTCCAGAATTCTGATGAGTACTTTTTGCAGTGGCAGTCAGTAAAAAAGGGGGTGGGGCAGAACCAGCCTTGTGTTCGGTGGCGGGCGGGGCGGGGATCTAAATGGTCCCACGGGTGAAAAGGTTTGCAAACCACTGGATTAGCTGCAAGGCCACGAAGCCACGAGATTCTGGTTTTGGAAAAAAGATTTTCCTGTCAGTCAAGAAGAGCAGCTGCACGTCTATTTTGTTCTCCCTTGCGCGTTAATTGCCCTGGCCTTTCCTCCTCCCTCGTTACCTGACAGGCGGGGATGAGGACGATTCTGTGCTGGTTACTGAGGCGCGGCCTCCTGCCTGCCTCACATTCTGAGGAAACTCCCTATTTTAGAAAGTAGCTTCAAACAAATATGCGAAGGCTCGGCCTGCAAACTCACCAAACTGCTACCCGAGTTCATTTGGTTAATGCTTTGAGCATCATTCAAACAACCTTTATTATGTACTGTTTCATTTTTGAAAGGAAAAGGATCAGATGTTCATAACTCACAGGTGACAGATGTACTGATGAGCCATACACGACATTCCTGAATCCTTGGTCAGCAGCTTCTTCATTTTCAAATTGATTATATTTTCTAAATTTGATGACAGCTGATGAAATCTTGGCTCTGGAGAGGAAAGAGACTCTTCATTTTTTATGGACATAAGTCGCTGCAAACTTGGAATTTTTTTTCCGGCTGTTGACCCTGTCTCCAGGGACATGCACAATCACTGTCAGTCGCAGGCTAAACAGGTTGGGATTTTTTAACACTGGAAGATTTGGTTTATTTTATTTATTGGGTTTTCCCAGCTGTTGGTGGGCCCAGTGAATGGGCAGCTTTGTTGGCCGTGCCATCCCCCAAGATGGCTACAGGACATGCGTGGGAACAGAGGTTCGATAGCTCTGCTGCATTGTGTTCGTCGGCCAGACATGTCACAGCAAGAAGCCAGCTGCTGCATTCAGATGCTATCATGAAAGATTGGTGCACTTTGATTCCCCCGAGAATCGAGCCGTATAATAAATAAGCAGTGACCATTCTGCCCGCAGGGAAATGAAAATTCTGAACAAGGGCTTGAAAAAGCCTGCAATCTACCATACATGAGATAATAATGGAAAAACAATCCCCCCCCCCCCCCCCCCACGTCACTCAGCATCTAATCCTTGCAAATTAAAACGTTTAGGGAGTACATTAAGCAAAGCACTGGGCAAAGGATATGAAATAACTCGGTAGTGGGAACTATTTCATCCTCCCTGCCCCTCAATTGACCAGCCTTCATACTGAAACCCTATTACATTTCAAAGTGTGCGATACTTTCCTTCGTTGATTTGCCAACTTTTAAACCTTTTTTTTAAGATTTGCCAACTTTTAAACCTTTTTTAAGATTTAACATGAATCTATTTTTTAAACGCTTATAAGAATTTGTATAAATTGCTTGAAAGCAGTTGTCGCACCATTTAAACTACACGAGCTGCAACCTGACAGCATTTTTAACAGGAGCACAGTGACTTATCCCCAAATCCTGGGTGCATCCAATTCCCTCTTTAATGCAAATACAAAAAGTTCTTTTTGTCCACTGCCTCCAATTTAAACATCATCACATACAGGATCCTCCTGTTCCTAAAGCAAATCGCCACCATCCAACATTGGCCTAAAAACAAAGAGGTCACAAAGAATTCTGATTAAGATTAAGATCCGTTATGTTTTGATGTCTTCATATTTATTGATTTTGGCGTCCGGGGACTCAGAGTAACAACATACTTAGTCCCATCGAACCGTCCAATGGCAGAGGGGAGAATTCAAAACCAATGAGTGGTGGTTGAGAGGAACGAGCTTGGAAAGAAATGCACAAGCTGAATTTTCATGTCTCCCAGTGAGCCTCAACAACCACATTAATTCAGGGACTCAAGCAAAACCCACTCTCCAGTGGTGCGATCAGGACTCACTATTTAAACAAGTATATATATAGATATTTCTGTCAACAGAAATGGGGAAAACAAAAGACTGATTCAGCTCCCTCACCTTTTCCATTGGTTTGGTCACTTCTGACTGGATGCGCTGACAGAGAGTGGACATTTTATTTATTTAAATTTAGAGTATCCAATTAATTTTTTCCAATTAAGGGGCAATTTAGCCAGGCCAATCCACCTACCCTGCACATCTTTGGGTTGTGGGGGCAAAACCCACGCAAGCACGGGGAGAATGTGCAAACTCCACACGGACAGTGACCCAGAGCCGGGATCGAACCTGGAACCTCGGCGCCGAGAGGCAGCGGTGCTAACCACTGCGCCACCATGCTGCCCGAGACTGTACATTTTAGCCCAAAGATTGTAATATTTTCCAGAATTCTTTGCAACCTTTGTGGTCTGGCCATCAGGATTGCTTTTTACAAATTTGTTTTCACCTAATTCTTCCTGAAGCGATGAGGTAAATCAAGTTTCCAATCAACAGCGCAGCAATGAAAGCACCAGCCACAATTCCAACAATCTTTCCTGCATTCATGTTTCCTCCGAACTGGTCTTCACTGTTGCTGCTTTTCCTGAGTTCAGCATTTATGATTCCAAAGGTGTCACCTGGGTGCAAACAGAACAGAGACAGCCTGCTGAAGGCCATTAGTTCAAAACATTATTTTGCTCCAACTGCAGTCTCCTTTTTTTTTGCTATGAGCTCTATAACTCTTCAATCACATTTTGGGATTTTACAACCTATTTTGCTACAGCAATGATTCAGAAGAATAAAACATTTCTTTCTTGGAGACATGAAGTATTCAGGCTAGTTAAAATCAAAAGGGCAATGATAGATTAGACAAGTGGGAATCACAATGTGCAATGAATCTATATCGGTTCGTAATGATGCACAAAGCACACACACTTTGTGCTGCCTGCTCATTTAAATGCCGTACAGCACTGAGTGTGCTGCTGAATGGTCCCACACTTCAGTGGGGCAACCAAGTTCATGTGAGGCTAGCACCACTAAAAGGTAGCCCGGACTACTTAAAGCAAGCTTTCACCTCTTAAAGGTGAGGCGTATTCTGGCTGGAGCAGATTTTGGAGCTAGTTCAAACAGGGCCTCTGAGCAGAAAGAGGAGTGAAAATGGCACCACAGCCACAAAATGTGCTCCAAGGTTCTCTGCTGCAGCTTTGGAGGTTTCAGTGCCGGAGGTGCAGAGGAGGAGCGAGATCCTGCTCCCTCAGGACCTCCTCCAAACAGACACTGAAGGCAGTGGGAGCAGAGACCCATTGTGGGCAATGCCAGCAGACTAGCTTCAAGGATCTAGATGTAAAGACACAAAAAGTTGAATGTTCTCATTCAAGGTCAAGGTGATCTTTACATACAAATCCGTCTTAGACAGGTTACTGAATCGGTGTTTGTTTTTTTACAACTGAATGACCCTGCTGAACCGGACATAACGAGTGAATCCGCGAGAGCCCCAAATCGGGCTCCACGCTGGGGGCCGGGCCAATCGCGAGTCACCCAACTCGCTAGGCCCAACGCAATCTGGATCACGCCCTTGCAGGGCATGACGCAGATAAGGGCTATTAGGCCGAGGTGCAATGGGCAGGTAGGGCTCGGCAGGGGGGGGGGGGGGTCCTTGCCCATTAGAGGGGAGCTGAGGAGGGATTTGAGGAGCCAAGAAAAGGTTGGGGAGGTGAAGGGGGGGGGGGGGGACTGAAAGGTTGGGGGGAATTGTAGCTATCGGGGCAGCCAGTCAAAATGGCACCCCGATCTGCGAGGAGCCGGTCCTGCTCGCCAGCACAGGAAAAGTGTGGCTTCGACGTGGAGAAACTCCTTGAGGCCCAGAAAACCGGCAAAGTGCAAGTGAATAGAGGGGTGAATCTCAATGCTGCAGTCAAAAGTGGATTTATTTCCACTGATTCGCACCCGTAATTTCTTTTCAATAGAAATGAAGATTTATTTTTCTGTGGTATGTGTGGCAATCATATTTTAGATTTTTTAATTTTTTTCAAAATCCATTTAAAAGCATTCCCGTTCCTACCACATGATCCCTCAGAACTGTACTCCACATTTCTCCCCTTGTATTTGTTAGGTCACCAGTCCCCCACGCCCTCTCACCTTGCACCCATGCCCTGGTCGAGCTTCGGACCTTTGTTGCGGTGGCTGCAAGAGTCCCACAGCACAGGGCTGTCCAGAGAGACAATCGGGAGGGAAGGAGATTCCTATACTCCACAATCCCAGGTGCAGTACTGATCCGACTCGATGACACAGGAGGGTCCATGGATCTAGCAGCACGGTGCTGTCCATGAAGACCAGCTCAGCATGGAGATGGAGGCAGGGACCGGTCTACCCAGCAGAGTGTGGAGAGCGCAGCACTATGACAGAAAGCGATTCTGCATTCACCCCGAAGTTTCTTGCCAATTGAGGGTCACCATGTGGATGCCATTCTTCAGCAATCGGGTTTGACGCCGAAGTGGGCCGCGATTCTCCAGTCTCGTTGCGCTCTCGCTCGAGCGAAACAAGGCCAGTGAATAGCGGGAGAGCCCGAAAATGAGAACGCCGCCAGGCGCCAAACAGTCTGCGATGCAACCGGCCAGCTCCCGTAGGCGAAATTGGGATCTCGCCATAGCTTGGAAGAAACCACTTAAGCCCTATTTCCAGACAATTAACGGGAGCCACTCCTTATCCAAAAGCCTCCCATCATTCATCGGCCTCCCCAGCAAGTGCTTACACTGGCGCCGATTAGTGCTCCTTTTTAAAAATGTGTACCTGGCTTAAGGGCATCTGCGGGGAGTCGAGGAGGTGAGGAGCCATCTTTGCTCACAGGCAAAGAGCCCGGGGCACTGGGCTTGCCACCCCAGTGCTCGGCGGGGGTTGGCAGACTCTCGGCTGGTCTACTCACTCATGCTGCCCAGTGTAGGTCATTCAACTTTTTATGGCACTGGAAGCCAGTCCTCCTGGTCACACTCCCGGCGCTCACAGCCGCACCACCTCGACCTAGGCAGCACTGGCTGCCATGTGGCTGACCCTCTGGGACACTCGGGGGAACAGGACATTTCTCCTGGCCTCCACTGCATCTAGGAGCCTCCCCAGATCTGCATTCACGAATCTTGGGACCTGTCTCTTCGGCTCCATTGTTGCGAGCTGGCTGGGGTTGGCTGAGCAAGTGCTGCTTAAGTGTGTCTCAACCTTGTTAGCGGGGAGCTGGCGAGCGCGGTGCCAGCGAATCGGCTGGCGCAATGCCAAGAACCCAGTGGGGCCTCATTAAGTGGACCAATATCATCAATAACATTGAATAGCATTGCCGGCCTCACTGGGCCCAGCGCCGGGAAGCTTGCGGCAGTCCACACTCGCTACCACACTTAGAAATCTTTCCAGAGAAGACACCAGTGGGCTGCTGTTTTAATGAGCATTCATGAGTTGCAACTGAATGCAAATGGCTTTCGCGCCACCTGCCAGCGGGAAGACCGATCAGCCGTTGGGAGAATTGCAACGTGATATAACATCGGCGGCTTCCTGACTTGGCACTCGCCAAATTCTCTGCCCATCACAGGCGTGTGGGAGACTTCATTGTGTTTCTCTCCATATCGATGCTGCCAGGCTTGCTAAGTATTTCCAGCATTTTCTGTTTTATTTCCTCACTAAATATTTCCTCAGTTTGTTATCAGAAAGAGTGGGAGAAATAAATGCCCAGTCCAGATCATAAACGGTACAGCTCATCTTCAGAATTGTCTTGAAGTACCAACTTCGATAACACGGCTTAATAGTGCAAGTCTCTACCCCAGCGGCCTGATGGTTTTATCAATTGTACCAGAACTAACATAGTTACCTCGGGAGGTGATGTCCCCCATAATTTCCTCTGCCAATTCAGCTGCAAGTGTTCCTGGTGCTGACTTCACCTCGTCAATTAAAACAATCTGAATACGGGGAACTGCGTCAGTTGGGATGATTTTCTTTGAAGACTGTTTTTTGTAGACTTTCGTCACCGACATTTGTACACCTTCATATTTCTTTGATAAAAATGAAAATAAACATTGAGCTACATCGAATAAGAGACAAATATAAAATATTCAGGAGGCAACGTTATCATGATGTAAGGCTCGCAGACCCACTTCACGGGAAGGCTCAGAGCTGGTCACCGGCGTCAGTGAAAACAAACTTATTTCTACTCATAGTCAAAATACCAACATGAGCATGTGATGAAATTCAAAACCATCCTCTTTTTGCAGTTTTAGCTTTCACGGTAAATGCCTCTAAGTCCAGCATTCTAAAGAATTATAGCTGTGATTCTTTCGAATTTCTTTCTATTTATGGTCAGGTTTAAATATCAATTCACAATGAAGATGCCATCTGGTTTGAAGGGGCCCTGATGGCTAAGAGTAGTTCCATTTTTATTAGGAGATTTACAATATTTAACCATACTGTTCGCTGCCATCAATTCATAACCTAAACATTAGAAACCAGGCATGTTTTAGAGTCCTCGGTCTATGTATTGGAGAAGTATCAGTTCCAGAGGAAGTCCAGGACAATGGGTGGAACTTTAGCACCCACATTGTGGCAGAGTGGGGAGGCTGGAAAATGCAACGAGCCGTTGAAAAGTCCATTGACTTTGGCAGGACAGGAAAATCCGCCAGCAGGAAGGGCCATGGAATTCTGCCCTATATCTTTATAGCACCTTGCGGTCATTAGGGAGGAATTTCAGAGTAACCAAAGATCAGAGCAGGGAAAGCATGGAATCTTTGTGCATTATCATTGTTTGATGTTGTTTCCCCTCTGAATTAGAAAGACAGCAGAACAAAAATAAAAGTTATAAAATATTCGGCTGATGCTGCTCGACCAGCTTTATTCCTTTATAAAGAAGAAATGAGATTCGGAAACAACGTACCAAGCCAAGGAATGAGAAGCCGAGTTGGGCCCGATATGATTCCAGATCAAACTGTGGACCATATTCTAAATAAATAATGGCACCTGGAATTCAATGTGACAGCAATAATTTGTTATTGATCCAGCCTTTTGGAAAATTCACTGCTGCAGAATTAAGTAATTATGTAATAATCTCACTTAACCTGCAATTTGTCTGTGGTGTGGTAATATATCTTACAATATGAGGTACAAGTGATAATTTAGCTGCTTCCCTAAAGGGACAACTCAACACTTTACAATTGTACGTTGGACAGTTATTTTAGACTTGCGCTCACTAGTTCCTTATTCTGTTCCAATCTGAAGCACATTGGTACTAAATTTGTGTAGTGCAAATTGGGTGGCAGGATCCTTTGACTCCAGTATGAAGGGGAGCAAGAATCAATCCAGAAATGTCAGTTTTGGCCAAACCTCCAGATTCGGATTATATTCACAAAGGAATCATAGCATTACTGTGAAGCGAAACTGACTCACATCGGTATCAGTGTTGAATGGTAAATACATCCTTAGAATTCAACTGGCCTTACAAATTTCTACATGTTCAAGTATTGCGATGTACACAATGGAAACCATTGAATGGGTTAGGTGCCAGCTTTGGTTCAGTGGTAGCACCCTCACCTCTGAGTCAGGCAGCTCTTGGTTCCTCCCAGGATTTGAGTACATAAAATAGGATGATAGCTCAATGAATACTAAGTGATTGCATTGCAGCACCTTTTGAAGATGCTATTGTTTGGTTGGAATGTCAAACTGAGACCTTCTTGCCCTCTCAAATGGGTAAAAGATGTCACAGCTCTATTTAAAGAGTAGGAACATTCATGGATATCCTGGCCAATATTTCTCTCTCAACCAATAGGAATAAAACCATATTTACCTTCTTATTTCATGTTGGACAAATTGGCTGCTGCAGTTCCCAACATTACAACTCCAAAAGTTGGCTTCATTTGGGATATCTGGAAATGTGGCCGATATTATAGGAATTCAAGTTCATTTGTTTTTGTTTATTTCGGAATCAGGACCTGGGCCGGGATTCTCCCCGACCCGGCGGGGCGGGGGGTCCCGGCGGGATGGAATGGTGGGAACCTCTCCGGCGTCGGACCGCCCCAAACGTGTGGATTTCTCCGCACCTTTAGGGGCCAAGCCCTCACCTTGAGGGGCTAGCCCCGCGCCGGTGTGGTTGGCGCGCCGCCGACCAGCGGGAAAGGCCTTTGGCGCCACGCCAGCCGGGGCCGAAGGGACTCCGCCGGCCGGCGGAACTCTGCGCATGCGCAGGAGCATCAGCGGCTGCTGACGTCAACCCCGCACATGCGCGGGGGGGGGGGTCACTTCTGCCTTGGCCATCGCGGAGGCTATGGCCGGTGCGGAAGGAAAAGAGTGCCCCCACGGCACAGGCCCGCCCGCGGATCGGTGGGCCCCGATCGCAGGCCAGGCCACCGTGGGGGCACCCCCCGGGGCCAGATCGCCCGGCAGGGGGTCGGAGAATCACGCCCCTGATCCTTATTGGACATGTTGATTTAAACGTCCAGTTATGTACTCGATGACCTGCACATCGAATACTAGACTCATGATACTAGAAACAAGGGGCGGCACAGTGGTTAGCACTGCTGCCTCACAGCGCCAGGGACCCGGATTCAGTTCTGGCTATGGGTGGCTGTGTGGTGTTTACACCTTCTCCCTTGTGTTCTCCGGTTTCCTCCCACATCAAAAGATGTGCAGGTTAGGTGGATTGGCCATACTAAATTGTCCTATAGTGTCCAAAGATTATGAGGTTCCAGGGATAGGGTGGGGGAGAGGACTGTGAGGTAGGGTATTCTTTTAGAGGGTTGGTGCAGACTCGATGGCTCGAATGGCCTCCTTCTGCACTGTAGAGATACGATTCTAAAGTACATGCTTGGACCCTTTTCGAAAATGAGTCCTTTTTTCAGTGTAGATGCCAATCATTGAATTGAATGTACAAATTGGATATGGCTATACAGGAAAAAAATTAATCCCTTGAGAAAACAGATTGGTTTTGATCGCCTATGTCGTGTTAGGTACACTGGTCCAACACTGGCTGCAACTGGATGCAGCTTAGATCAGAAAGATACTCCAGACCTTGAAGTTAGTTCAATCAGGTTTATTGAACTAATAGCACAGTTAGCACAGTTCTCTGTGAGTTTGACTCTCTGCTAACGTAAGTGTGGTTACTCTGTCTGACTGAACCAGACTAGCTCTTAGCTACGTGGTGGAGGTGTGAGATTGTAACAACACCCTTGACTGACTCTCTAGATGTTCATCAGTGGAAAGAGGCGGAGTGTGAGTGCCTCGTGTCTTTTATAGTCAGATCCCACCCCTGCGTGTCCTGCCTGCTTATTGGTCATGTCCTGTTCTCTGTGTCCATTAGCTGCTTGTCTGTTTATCATTATGTGTGTGTCTGCATGGGCAGCACGGTGGCACAGTGGTTAGCATTGCTGCCTCACGGCGCTGAGGTCCCAGGTAGGATCCTGGCTCTGGGTCACTGTCCGTGTGGAGTTTGCACATTCTCCCCATGTTTGCGTGGGTTTCGCCTCCATAACCCAAAGATGTGCAGGCAAGGTGGATTGGCCATGCTAAATTGCCCCTTAATTGGAAAAAAATGAATTGGCTACACTAAATTATTATTATTTTTTAAAATTGTGTGTGTCTGCCTATCATGACAGCCTACATGGGTCAAAGATGATTTTTCCTGATATTCTCCCCACTATATTGGCTTGGGTTATTAACTGTTTTTCACCTCAGTTTTGACTGGGGCAGAGAGCATATGTATTGTAATACACAAGATATCAACATAATTGTTTACAGTTGCGATACACAAGCTGGATGGACCACAGTTTTTATCTGTTGTCATGTTCACATATTGTTCTCACGTTATCATTGGTATACATTAAAATCCCGGATTGTAAGATTTTGTCTGTTTACTCAATAATTTTTAGTGACAAACTAACATTGAGTTTAGACTAATTTTGGGTCCTATTCAATTGCTCACTCAACTGCTCCTAATTTGGCACGAAACTGGTAATCCTACTCAGGTGGCAAATAAAAAGTCATCATTTTAATTCACAACTGGCAGCTTTCCTTTAGTGCGTGTTGAGGTACAGTCATTGGGCAGACAAGAGGAAACTTTACTCAGAATTTAATTGCCCTATATCTGACAGGGGAAAGCTGGGTGCTGGAAATGGAAAATTCCCCATTCTCGTAATAGTAACACCCCTCACATTAATGGACACACAATTCACATAAAACTGTTAAATGTAAATCAACTGGGTGGTCAGAGGTCTAAAAAAAAGAAATCAAAGTAGATCATATTTGAATATAAATTAAATATAACATTAGCAAACACTCACCACATACTTTACTGCAGTGTCCTTGAGGCTTTAATGGGCTTGTACAAAGAAGCCCTGGGAAATGGTTTTCTGATCCTTGTTGCAAATTAGAACAAATCCTTCTGTGATTCTGCAAATAAACCATGAGTTATGGAAGCACAGTGTGTTCAGTCATTTAATAGGCTGGGTCTGTCTGCTATTCCCACTTTATTGTTGACGGATGTTCCGTTCTCCCACAGCAACTTTTCTCATCTATTTCTTTCTCCACACAGCCCCTCCAGGTGCTCTCTATACTTCTTTTCAGCTTGACAGCATCTTTCTCCACCACTTGAAATGCAGAACGTGGTAAATTTGATCAGAGGTGTAGACGGAATTATTTATTGCTCTACATCGTACAAATTACTCCGCCTCCTGTGTGCTAAGGAAGCTAAATCTAACATCCTTCCTCGCTAATTGTAATTTCTTACTAGCAGTCGGGACAAGGGTGACTATGTTCCACCGATGCTG
The DNA here is from genome assembly GCF_047496885.1 of Scyliorhinus torazame. Lineage (NCBI taxonomy): Eukaryota > Metazoa > Chordata > Chondrichthyes > Carcharhiniformes > Scyliorhinidae > Scyliorhinus > Scyliorhinus torazame. The sequence continues at coordinate 338,757,393 of NC_092708.1, forward strand.
TTGGGGAGAAAGCAGTTGGTGTTTTAGGTGTGGACCCTTGGAGAAAACTTTGAAAAGTCAACTTGTCTGCTCTCTCAGCGGGTGCTCGCTGGCCTATTGAGTGTTTGCCGCATTTTCTATTCTACGTTTTCAGATTACCCTAAACTTTCTTGTTTGTACTTCGTTAATCTCGACCTAAGAAATAGCGACTGACATTTTAAATTTACATTTGAGCATTTGCAAGTCTCTAGGAGAGACGGGATTCACACTCTGTAGGTGTGGCTAGAATTTACATTGCGACGCAAGCCAGGGCCCAAAGTCAACACAGCCAAATACTGTTGCCATGACACCAGTGGGCCTTAATGTAACACATTTTATGCGCAACGTAAGTAGCATATTATCATGAGAAAAGCTTCCAGTTAACTAACACCCCCACCCCCCAGCTATCTTTCTATTGAATCGGGTTGATTGAAATCTTGTCCCTTTGGGTCACTGGAGACATGAGCATACTGGAGCCTGGGTGGCACGTAGAGACTTCACAATGACCGCAATGAAATCTGTGGTTTAGGTTTATTTTTAGCACGAGAATTAACAAAAATCGCACCTTATCGTCATTTTTGCCTTCAAGGAGATATGTGAGAAAGCTTATAACCAAGTGAAAAGTGCTGAATGAACAATATGCTTCTGCTTAACCTTTGCTTGCAATAAATTTCAGTGTTAGTTTATGGCCCAAGTCACATGGTCCAATTGAGTGTTGACTTGTGTGACTATCAGAAGACTGCAAGAGCATAAAATGTTTGGTGTGAATTGCAGGAAGCTAATAAAAGGCAATATTGCATTCAGAAGAAAGAGAAGATTTGCATTTCAAAACCATATCCTCAGAATATTCCAAAGCACTTTATAACCAACTAGAATCCTTAATAATAATAGTAATAATCTTTATTGTCACAACTAGGCTTACATTAACACTGCAATGAAGTTACTGGGAAAAGTCCCTAGTTGCCACATTCCGGCGCCTGTTCGGGTACACAAGAGGGAGAATTCAGAATGTCCAAATTACCTAACAGCACACCTTTTGGGACTTGTGCGAGGAAACCGGAGCACCCAGAGGAATCCCATGCAGACACAGAGAGAACGTGTAGACTCCGTACAGACAGTGACCCAAGCCGGACATCGAACCTGGGAACCTGGCGCTGTGAGGCAACAGTGCTAACCATTGTGTTACCGTGCCTCCTATGTTGTTCAGATAGATGCAGTATAGCCACTACTCACAGCAAATCCTCATGAATTAACGATCAGAACATCTATTTTAGATGATGGTCTGGATATTAGAAGAACTTCCCATTCTTCTTTGAATTGGCCCTCGTGACCCTTTACAGTCACCACAGCAAGCACACAGTTTAGGGTTTCATATGAAAGTTTGTTGGACAGTGCAGCACTCGCTCGGCGCTGCACAAGACTGTCTGGCTAGACTAATAGCTCGTGTAGAATGGATCCTGACTCAGGGGCCAGAATGGTGTGAAAGGAAGCCAAGCTGACAGCTGGCCCAGGCATACACAATGTCACACTCTGGTTCATAGACAGTAACATCGCACTTATGGGTGTAAATGTTTGCAGTCAGAGTGTGAATCCCGTCAGAAATATTTGAGTGAAGGTTAAAATGTTGTTAAGCCAAAAGCATAAAGATTTTTCTTATCCTATTGCCAACAAATATCTGAAAGTCAAAAATTGTTTAATTTATTATCCACGGAAGTGTCTATTTTGGAACCTTTTGAAAGCTTATGTTTTGGCACTGTCTAAATAACTTAATAGAAGTCTAGAAAATGTATGCTCGACAAATCTAAGATTAGCACTGAAATTTGATTTGAGCTTGATGCTTACATCAAAGTTACCACACTCACAGCCAGATTTATCTTCACACTTGGTGTTAGTCACAGCAATTGATCCATTTCCTTGAAACTGTAGTTTTCCAGTATTTGACCACTGATGCTCAGCAAACTCGTCATTGCTGGCAAATTTCTATTATATGAAACAAAATATTCAGCCTCATGTTATTTAAATAAGCAAATAAGTGTCGTTATTTTGCATCAAATCAATTTGCCAACGTGCTGAAGGTCTAGAAATTCATGTCGACCAGTTTGCAAGTGCCACTAAGTCCCATGAGGGCTGAAGATGCAGCAAGTGATTGGCCAATTATGGCAGGAATGAGTGCTGTGGAACGGATACATATATAATTTACCTTTCCAGTGGCAGCCATTGACTTGGGCATGTATATATCTAAAAAACCCTGACCCTGCTCAGCCCAGGGCAGCTCCTTTTCCCAGAGACATTCGAAAACAGGCCTATTGGGCCCAATTTGGGTCTAGCCACATTTTAAGGGTCAGGTATATCCGTCGGACCCGTGAAAAATGGGCAGACCAAATTTGCCATTTTTTTCCCCTCAATCGGCCTTTCTGCGAATCACGAGATTGAGAGGAACATAGGAACAGCCCATTGAGCCTAAACAAAAACAGGCAATACTGGACAATCTCAGCAGGCCTGGCAGCATCTGTGGACAGAGAAGGGGGCTAATGTTTCGAGTCTGAATGACTCTTTATCAAAGCGTTGAGAAAGCTTTGACAAAGAGTCAGAATGACTCTAAGATCAGCACAGTAAGTTGATATGAGATTGATGCTTACGCCAAAGTTACCACATTCACAGCCAGATTTCTCTTTGACAAAGAGTCATTCAGTTAGCTCCCTTCTCTCTCTCAACAGATGCTGTCAGACCTGCTGAGATGGTCCAGCATTTTCTGTTTTTGTTTCAGATTCCAGCTTCCGCAGTAATTTGCTTTAATTTTAGCCCATTGAGCTGCTCCGCCATTCAATACGATCATGGCTGCTCATCCATTTTTCCCCCCATATATTTTAAATTGAGAATTATGGGTGCTGTGTATTAATATACAGCAGTGATTTTCAAACTTTTTTTTGAGCGACCCACGTTTGTTGAATAGCCGACTATCGCGACCCACACCACATTCTCAAAATGTTTTCCATATTACTGTTAAAAAGTCACACGCATTGTTGGCACTTCTGTATCATTGAATGTAAATTTGTAAATTGAGCAGCTGTTTCATCTTAAACGAGAGCTCTACCCTGACACATTGCTAAAGGGTGTAACGCAGAATTATTTGACTATTTTATTTCTTCACACCCATTGCTCTCATTTGGAAAATTGCATTCAAGCGCTGGAAAGATTAATAGACTCAGCATTGTACAGTTTTAACAACGTCATGGCCTGGCGTTCAAAACCTAACACGGCCTCGGATGGGAAAGTACACTCAAAACGTGATCAAAAAAATATGCGTCCTTTAAGGACAAGAGCCCCGGTGTGGAGAGACAATTCGGAAATGGAAGGAGTGAACATAGGGCCTTGTAGGGGTGGAGGAGGCTGTATGTCCAGCTTAACTGACAGAATGATAAAATACACACGGGGTTGGTCAGCGACACACTGAAATCAAGAAATAATACCAAACTGAACTCAAGAAATAATACAGATTCTCACGTTGAGCACAGTAGCAGGAAATGCCACCAAAGAGAATTTTACAGGTCTATCACTGCAAAGTGCCCAACTACATATTGGTCCAGAGAGACAAGGAAGTCCACGGCACCGGCGTCTTAATCAGCCACCCGCGGTCATACACAGTAACGCAGTGAGAATTTATCCAGAGAGAAAACGGTAAACATGGTCAGACGGTATTTGACATCATTTTGGTGACCTTTTGGCGACCCATGTTAAACTATTCAGCGACCCATCTGCGGGTCGCGACCCCCAGTTTGAAAATCACAGATATACAGGATCGAAACTCAGGTAGCATTTGAAGAAATGGAGGACTCACCCTATTCATTATAGAAATGGTTTTAACATTGATAATTTGTATATCACTATCCAGGTCCACACGAAAAGATGTGCCAGGTCTGAAAATTACATCGTCATATTGGCAAGGGACGCCTTCCTCATCCAAAGTGAACAGGTATTTCTCATTTTCCAGGTCACTCATTGATAAAGCTGTGTGCCAATATTTGGGATCATACCATTTATACTGATTGGGGTCTTTGAAAGTGATATCCTCGCCTGCGGTTAAACAAAATAGGGTATGTCATTTTAGCACTCCAGAATTAATGTCTCACTCTTAATTGTTCCATATGTTTCCTTTCTGTGTGGGATTATTTGTTGTTCTCAATCTAGAACAAAACAATTATTGCTGGGAATTTAAGTATTTCTCACCTTGTGAACCCTGTGTCAATATTGAACTTTGTTACCTGTGTAATGGGTTACATCCATTAAAAAAACCTCCTGGAAAACCCCTACAGGTGCGCGTCGACTGGAATTCCGGAAGCCTGTCCTCTACTACATCAGTGCCAAATTGTACCATTTCTCACAACAGCGTGCATCACAGCTTCTTTGAGGGACAATCGTGGTGAACAGTGGTGAATTATGTGAAATTTGTTCTAATGGACAGTCTGGGCTTGATTGAGAATTGAGCTCAAGACCCTTGATAGGCATCTAGAAAGGACCTGTGACAGATTTCAATCAGCTTCAGAGGTAAACCTGAAGCATGTACCAAGGACGCTAGGTATGAACAACTTGCAAGAAGCTGCACGTTTTTGTGGTTTTGGGAAAGAAGACATTAGAGCTGAAATCTTGATTTTAACGCTCTGCAAATGCAGAAAGGGCAGGTGTATTTGCCTCGTGAAAAGAACAGAGAAATGTTTAACTTACAAGTGTTGAAAGACCCTCTTGTGCATATTTTGGTTCTGTTTTTATTTAAAAGATGATAGCTGTTGATTGGACAGATAAAAAATGTGGCTAAACAGCGTCTTTGCAGAATTACGAGAAACAAGACATTTTTCTTCCTCGTTGAAGGAGGAGATCAAGCTGTGTTGATTCAGCCAGTTGTATCGGAAAAGGAATGAAGGCTGCGTGCACTGAGAGCTCATAATCTGAGAACAGCTCATGAATGTGCAGAGCAATCACAAAATAAATGGTTAGAGCACAATGTTGAGTCCAGGAGGTCACTGTGAAAAAGGAGCAGAACGGAAGAGGGAACATTGATCCAAAATTGCCTGGAGGTTGTGACCCAGAACTAACAGCAAAAGCCAAGGGAGCCTTCACTGGAGTCAGGATATAGAAAAAATATCAAGGGCAAAATTATCTTTTCTAGAGACCTGTGTAGAAACCAACTATTTTCTAATACACCTGATAGGTAAAAGATGGCTATTTAGCGTAAAATATTAAGCCCCAGTTTTAAATACCCATTTTAAATTCACTCATAACCTCAGGTCATCTCAAAACATATAGCTTCAATCGAGACACAAAACAGCATGACACAGCATAATTCACTGTAACTGAGCTCCATTGTTCTAGCAAATACATTTGCAAGACAGTGTGACATTAAAACACAAGCCGTATCAGATATAAATCCAAGGACAGGGCAGGCACCATAGCAACATTAAGGCGCTAATGTGTACAATGTGGCTAACAGCTAAGTCAGCAGAAGTCCAGTTTAAACTGGTCGTGATAACAGCACAGAATTGCATTCCATAACATGCACAAGTATTCAGACATGAAACATTTAAAGCTAATGTTGCACATTAAAGATTGACAGCTAACCGTCAAATCAAACTCATTTGATTCTAACCCAAACCAATTAGGATGACTTAGAGGTGTAGATAGATGGCTAAAGATTGATATGATTTCCTATAACCGTGAAGGTCCGAACGGCCATCTTTATCCGGATCATTGTATATTTTGATCTAGACTATTCGCTATCTCTATTTTTCACTTTTCCACTCTAACTCTTGAAGTAAATGCAAGCTGTTGTGCCATAAGCAAGAAACCATTTCTGTATTATATTAGAAGTTAAATTGTGTACAAGTTTCTTCTCTTTAAGTCCTTTTTGCTAGCCAGATTTATTAGAGAATAAGATTTAAGTGACTCTCAATTGTAATCAAATAGAGACAATAAACGATTCTGGTTTGCATCCGAAAAGTTTTAACTCAAATTTCTACTGAGTTTTAGTGTCGCAAGTTCCTCACTAATTCCGCATGGTAGATCTCTTACAACTGGTGTAGTTCGGCAAAAGGGGAGGAGCGCTAAGACGAAATCGGACGAAATCGGCGAGGTTCGGAAACCTTCGGAACAAGTCGGAGACGATCGGGGAAATTCGGAGGACTCGGAAGACGAACGATCGTACCGCTAACGAAAGCCCAGGAGGACGGGAGACCCAAAGAAAAACGGCTAGACTGGGGTAAGAAACATCTTTTTCACCTATTAAAAGTCTTAAAGCCGCATCAAGCAGTGCTTTGACCCCTGGAAAGGACCTTTTGATGGACTGTGTTAATTCAATCGGGTGCCTTTTGTTGAAACTAAAATAAACGGGACTGAAAGAATAGTCGCGGTTGTGTACACAGATTACACATAGTTGACGACCAAAAATTGGGTGTAAGGTTGAGTTTATGGTGGAAATGAATCCTAAAATAGATTCAAAACCTTCAAATGGTAGAGAACTACTTCCCACAACTTCCAGGGAAGGTCGCGCTGTACCGGATGTCTCTATTGACGATATATTGGGTGAACTTGGATCTTTGATTCGTAGACAATTTGGACTGTGTGAAGTTTCAAGAAAAATTGAATCAAAATATGATATCCCCAAAGGACAGTGGTCCCTCGATAATATCAAGAGGACATGGGGAAAAACCACACGTTTAAACGGTGAAAAACGTGCAAAATGGTCTGTTGGCACAGCTTCGCAGACAGCAAGAGGTAATCGTTAAAAATAATACCTGTGTCAGGTATTTTATTTTAGAGTCATTGAGTTTTATAGAACAGAAAGAGGCCCTTCAGCCCATCGTGTCTGCACCAGCCATCAAGCACCTATGTATTCTAATCCCAAAGGATTAGAAGGCAAAGATGTCGTGTATGCTATGGCATTTCAAGTACTCATCTAAATGCCTCTTAAATGTTGTGAGGGTTCCTGCCTCTATCACCCTTTAGGGCAGTGAGTTCCAAATCCCCAAAGAAAAGGTTTTTCCTCAAACCCCCTCTAAATCTCCTGCCCCTGATGTTAAATCTATGCCACCTGGTTATTGACTTACTGCTGACAGCAGTCTGTCTGCCTGTGTACACTAATCAGTTGTGCTCGAGCTTGCAAAGATTTATAATTGAAATACACTAAAGATGTTAGTCAATACTAGGGATTGAAAGCGTTTACAATTTGGAAGTAAGGTTAGCGTTAACGTTAACATTAACAAGGGTGGAGTGACTTCCAGTGTTGGCATGTAGGTGGAGGTCACACTTTGGGTGGCTCCTACTTGAGGCTCTGGTTTTTGGACTTTAATGCCCGGTTTCAGGGACAGTTTTTGAATGAGTTGGTGCACGAGGGTATAAGTAAGGTGGGGGATGTTGAAGGCCCAGAAGAAGGGCACTGGAAAGAAGGGGATGAGCGAAAGTCTGCCGTCGAGTGAGCGGGTGAGTCCAGCAGGAAGAAAGATGGCTGAGGTTGGATCACTGGGTGGTGCCGCGCCCTTCACAGTAAAGAATTTAACCGAGGTGATGGCTGGAGAGTTTGAGAGGCAGTTCACTAAGCACATGGAGGTGATGCGAAAGGAGATGATGGTTGCGATGAAGTGGTGGGTGGAGGCGGCGATGGCCCCGGTGAAGGCAGCGGTGTCGAAGACATCGGCTGAGGTACGGGAGCAGGGAGAGAAGTTGATGGGGTTGGAGGAAGCTTTGTCGCAGCACAACGATCGGTTCACCCCAATGGGTGAGGAGCTTCGCAAGGTGGTGGAGGCCAACAAAGGGCTCAGAGCCAAGGTGGAGGACCTGGAGAACAGGTTGGGGCAGCAAAACCTACGGATCATGGGCCTGCCTGAGGAGATGGAGGGCCCGAGGGTGACCGAGTACTTCACAAAGATGCTGGCAGAGCTGCTGGGGGAGGGGGAAAGAACCCTCCCGAAGTGAGTTGGACAGAGCACATCAGGCCAAAGCGAAAAGCAAATGGACCACTAAGGACAGTTATAATTTGCTTCCATAAGTTTCATGTTAAGGGAAAGGCTTTGAATTGGACAAAGCAAAGGCAGGAGGTGAAGTGGTATGGCGTTGGCTTTCAAATATACCAAGATCTGATGGTGGAACTGGCGAGCAGGTGGGCGGCCTTCGGACGGGAGACGGCAGCATGACATAGCAATGGTGTGAGGTTTGGTGTGGTCTACCCGCCGAATTTGAGGGTGATGCACAATTCGAGGGATTTCTACTTTCAGACGTTGGAGGCGGCAGAGATATTAGTGAAGGCCGAAGGATTGGGACTGAAATAAGAGATGGGACTGGGATTGGAACTTGGACTGAGGGGATGGGCACTGTGCTTTGTCTTTATCTCCATTTTTTGTAGTTTTTTGTTTTGAATTTGATGGGGGGAACGCCTGGGTTTTGGGGTTGGTTGAACAGGGGAGGGGAGTTTATCTTTGTTTACAGTTGGTGACAAGCATATTGGGCTTTTTGGCGGTTTTCTGGGGTGCAGTATTGCACTGATTTTGTTTGTTGTTTCTGGGACTGGGTTATGGGGGAGGGGATTGGTAGGAGGGGGGGCCTGGGCAGAGGCCTCTGCATTACAAAGCGAAGGTTGGCTAGTGACCGGGAGTGTGGTGGGGGAGGGGCAGCGGTCGTTGGAACCTATTCGAACAGGTTTCGAATGGCCTGGGAAGTGTGAAAGATGGGAGGATGGGATCGATACTAGGTGAGGTGTTCGCAGGAGGAAGTGGATGGGGGGATTCTGGGAGGGAGGGGTTTGACGGTAACAAAGGGATGGGGCGGGTAAGGCCTGAGGGGCAGGGCCCAGGGTTATGATGAGGGCGGATGGGAGGGGAGAGACCCCCGGTCTGAATAGTGACGTGGAAAGTGAGGGGGTTAGGGGGACTGGTGAAGAGATCAAGGGCCTTTACACATTTGAAGAGCTTAAAGGCCGAAGAGGTGTTGCTGCAGGTGCCCATCTGAGGGTGAAGGATCAGGTGAGGCTTGCAAAGGGTTGGGTGAGTCAGGTGCTTCACTCTGGGTTCGATGGCAGGGCTCGGGGAGTAGAGGTATTGGTGGGCAAACGGGTGAGGGTTCAGCTGGAGAAGGTGGTGGCGGATCGGGGGGCAGGTAAGTGATTATGTCGGGGGCGATACAGGGCAGGTTGGTGGCACTGGCACGTGTATATGGCCCCCACTGGAATGATGAGGGATTTGTGAAGAGGGTGCTGGGTGCCATCCCAGACCTGGATACCTACAAGCTGATAGTGAGTGGAGGATTGGAATATGGTGCAGGAACCGAGGGAGGACATGTCTCAGCCGCATTGACTGGCCCAGTCACGAGGAGCGAAGGCGTTGGTTGGGCTCATGAGGAGTGGACTTGTGGAGGTTCTTACACCTGAGGGAACGGGAGTATTCATTTTTCTCTTTGGTACACAAGGTGTATTCGAGGATCGACTTTTTCTTGGTGCGGAAGGTGCTATTGGTTGGGGTTAGGAAGTCAAAGGACTCAGCAATCACGATTTTGGATCATGCTCCACATTGGGTGGATATGGATTTGGAGAAAGGGATAGACCAGAGGCTGGGGTGGAGAATGGACGTGGGGTTGTTGGCGGACGGGGCTTTTATGATAAGATTGGGAAGGTGATTGAGGAATATGTGGGGTTTCATTGCACAGGGGAGGTCTTGCAGTCGGTAGTCTGGGAGGCTCTGAAGGCGATACTGAGGGGGGAAGTGGTCTTGTTCAAGGCTAAGGTGGATAAGGAGGAGAAGGAGGAATGCCAAAGATGGATAGAGGAGATTTTGGAGGTGGATGGGCTGTATGTGGGGGACCCAGACCCGGGTCTCCCGGCCAAGGGGAAGGAGTTACAGGCACGGTTTGACCAGTTGTTCACAGGGAAATTAGCGCGCCAGTGAGGAGGGCGAGTGGGTGGTCTCCGAGTACGGGGAGAAGGCAGGCCGTATGCTGGCCGGCCAGCTCCGGAGGGAGACAGCGGCAAGGGAGATAGTTTGGGTAGGGGATGGGACGGAGCAGATTAATAAAGTATTTGAGGAGTTTTATAGAGACCTGTATAGGTCGGAGCCACTGGAGGATGAGCGGGGGGGGAGTTCCTGGACGGGTTGGAGTATCCAAGGCTGGGAGAGGAGGATAGGGCAGGGTTGGAGGAGCCAGTGGGGGAGCAGGAGGTGAAGGAGGCAATTGGGAGGATGCAGGCAGGGAAGGCGGCGAGGCCCAATGGGTTCCCATGTTGAAATTTACAGGAAATTTCGGGACAAGCTGGCACCGTTGATGGTGGGAATGTTTGAGAGTGCGATGGGTAGGTTTCCGGTGGCGGCCATGGAGGAGTAGGTTGCGCATTCGGCAGCTTCCGTCTGGAACGGACTCTCGGACCTTTTTTCAGGAGTTTTCATGGACTTTTTGGGGCAGATTGGTGAAGCGAACACTGCCAAAAGGATTCTCTCTCTGTTGTATGGATAGCTGGACCAGTAGTGGCCGGGTGAAGCGTTTAAGTCCCAACAGACAGAAGGGTGCGGAGTGCGCGCTGAGGCACGGCATGGCGGCCGGTATAGACCATGGTGCATGGGCGCAGTGGTCACAGGAGCAACAGGAGTTCCTTATGGGCTGCTTTGCTGATCTTAAAAAGGACATGCTGGCCCCGATGAAGGCATCAATAGACCAAATGATCGCAACTCAGGCGACACAAGGGAAAGCAATTAAGGAGATGGCGAAAAAGCTATCCGACCATGAGGACTTTTGCTAACTTTTGGTTGGTTCAATTTGCTCTGTTTTATAACCTTTGCTCTCGAGTCGCCAGGTATCTTTATGATACCGCCACGAGGTTCAAGTTCAATTACTGATGAATAACTCAACACACCAATTAGTAAGATTCAAATCAAAGCACATTTATTATACACAGTCAATCGCTACTCATGCATAAATTCTACTTAATAAACTATCTCTATACTAACAGGTCTATACTTAGCTTCGGAATTGGCCCACCAGGTCAGGGGAACAAATGGCCTTTCGTTCGGGTTCTGAAACTGCAGGATTCAAAAGCTGGTATGGACTGGTAGCTAGGAGCGCCTATCTCGTAGCGAGCATTAACTTGAGACTTACTTGCTTGATGCGGCAGCTTGGGCAGTTCACTCTCAAGGGTTGATTCGCTGCTGAGTGACCCTGCCAAGAAGGACGATTTGAACTTGGGGGCTTTACTTTTAGTCCCCAGGGGCTTTCCGCCCTTTGGGGCGGACCCCGTACCTGGTTCCAAGTGATTGGACTACTTTCTGATCACTTGGATCGATTTCTCCAATGCTGGAGCAGTTCCCTGATTGCTAGACGGTCCTACGTGTCCATTGGCCTTCCTTTGTCTTGGCTCCTGCTGGCGCCGAGGGGTCTGGCTTGGCTTTGTTTACCTTAACTGTTGTCATTGTGCCTGGGAATCGCACATTACTATGCAGATGGCTGCTGCATCACTGTGCAGGTGGCTGCTGGTTTCAGTACTGTCTGGTTGTTTTGCAGGTTCCAATATACATGATTTCTGTATTTGCTAGTCTTTGCCTGTGTTGGCTGAATTTCCCTTCAGCCTTTGCGGTTCTCCATTTTAAGTCGGGAAGTGGCCAACCCAGGTGGCTACAGGACGGGTTGGTCGTAATTGGCCCTTAAGGTGAAGGTGCAGGACGACCTCCACAAGAAGTGGCAGGAGAGGCTGGAGGACCTAGAAAACAGGTCCAGGAGACAAAACTTGAGAATTGTGGGCCTCCCCGAAGGTGTGGAGGGGTCGGATGCGGGAGCATTTGTGTCCAAGACGCTGGAGGCACTGATAGGGATGGGGGTATTCCCTCGACCCCTGGAGCTGGACGGGGCGCACAGAGCCCTCGCAAGGAAGCCCAAGGCGAATGAACCGCCGAGGGCCATGGTGGTGAGATTTCATCGCTTCTCGGACAAGGAACTTGTCTTGCGGTGGGCAAAAAAAGAATGGAACAGCAGGTGGGAGAACAGCGTGATACGCATCTACCAGGACCTGGGTGCGGAGCTGGCCAAGAGGCGTGCTAGATTCAACCGGGTGAAGGCTACCCTCTTCAGTAAGGGGGAGAAATTTGGGATGCTACACCCAGCGAGGCTATGGGTCATGTACAAGGAACGGCGTCACTATTTTGAGACGCCAGACGAGGCGTGGTCATTCGTCAAACAAGAAAAGCTGGACTCGAATTAAAGGACAGTTAAGCTTTGGTGGAATGCGGTGGTGGGGCTGGGTAACACGGTACCCTTTCTAATATAAGATTGTATACAATGTTGGGTGCGTGTAAGGGCTGTGGTGATGGCTGGAGGGTGCAGTGTTTTCGGCAAAGTTGAGATACGGAGGGGGGAGGGGCCCTGTACTTAGTCCGGTTTTTCAGGAAGTTGGAGCCTTGGTTCAACAAGTGTCTCCTCACGGGGCAATGATAGTGTCTTCTGTTTATTTTTTGTTTGGTATTACTATTTACTCACTGGGGCTGGAGAGGTAGTTTAATTGGTTTATTCACATGGGGAGAGGGGTCCGGACAATGAGGCGACAGTCTGATCGGCGCCAGGGGCGGGAGCTGCCGGGGTCAGCATGGGTCAGCTGATTCTCGGGAGCGTAGTGGGGGGTGAGCAAGTGCTCAGCTGGTGCTTGGCGGGGGGTTTTAGATCGTGGGGCTGTTGTGGGGAGGAGGGGAGGTGGAGGATGCTGCTTTGCTGACAGAGGAGGCATCAATTTCGGGATACCAATTGAGGGTCGGGGCTCCCTGTGGGGGCGCTCGAGGAAGCGAAGGGCGCGGGCTCGAGGTTGGCCAAAAAAGGGTGATGGCTAGTCGGGGGGGGGGGGGGGGTTTAGCCCCCCGTCCAGGCTGATCACGTGGAATGTGAGGGGTTTGAATGGGCCGGTCAAAAGAGCATGTGTGTTCGCGCATTTAAAGGGGTTAAAGGCAGACATAGCGGGGACAGAATTCTCAGCAATCACAGTCTCGGACCATGTCCCGCACTGGGTGGACCTGCGGCTTAGTGAGGAGAGAGGGCAGCGCCCACTCTGGAGACTGGATGTGGGGCTGCTGGCGGATGAAGAGGTTTGCAGGCGGATTAGCAGGAACATCCAGGAATACCTGGAAACAAACAATACGGGTGAGGTAGCAGCGGCAACGGTCTGGGAGGCTCTGAAGGCAGAGGGGAGCTCATCTCAATTCGATCCCATAGGGAAAAGAGAGAAAGAGAGGAGAGGGAGAGACTGGTGGAGGAGATACTCCGAGTGGACAGGAGATACGCGGAGGCCCGAGGCGGGGCTACTGAGGGAGCAGCGGAGTCTGCAGGCGGAGTTTGAACTGCTGACCACAGGGAAAGCGGTAGCACAGCTGAGGAAAGCAAGGGGGGCAGTCTATGAGTACGGGGAGAAAGCGAGCAGAATTCTGGCACACCAACTGCGATAGAGGGAGGCGGCCAGGGAAATCGGGGGAGTAAAGAATAAGGAGGGTAACATGGTCTTGGATCCGGGGGGGGGGGGGGGCGGCGGTGGGGGGGGGGGGGGGGGGGGGTGAACGGAGTCTTTAAGGAGTTCTATAGTAAACTATACGAGTCGGAGCCCCCGACGGGAGCAGAAGGGATGAGGCAATTTTTGGACCAGTTGAGGTTTCCAAAGGTGGAAGGGGACCTGGTGGAGGGGCTGGGGGTCCCAGTTGAATTGGAGGAGATTGTCAAGGATATAGAGGGCATGCAATCGGGTAAAGCCCAGGGGCCGGACGGTTACGAGGTAGAATTCTATAAGAAATTTTCGGAAATATTGAGCCCACTCCTGATGAGGACCTTCAATGAGGCTAGAGAGAAAGGAACCCCCCCCCCCAACAATGTCACAGGCCTTGATCTCACTCATTCGGGACGGACCCGGAACACTGCGGGTCATACAGGCCGATTTCGCTTTTAAACATGGATGCCAAATTGCTCGCTAAGATTCTGGCCACAAGAATTGAGGATTGCTTCCCAGGGGTGATAGAGGAAGACCAGTCTGGGTTTGTTAAAGGCAGACAACTCAATACCAATGTCCGGAGACTTTTGAATATTATTATGATGCCCTCTGAGCGAGGGGAGGCGGAGGTGGTAACAGCGATGGACGCAGAGAAAGCCTTTGACCGGGTGGAGTGGGAGTACCTGTGGGAAACGCTGGGGAGGTTCTGGTTTGGTGAGGGCTTTATTGGCTGGGTGAAATTGCTGTACCAGCCGCCTGTAGCAAGTGTATGTACAAACCGGCTGAGGTCGGGATACTTCAAGCTTCACCGGGAAACGAGGCATAGGTGTCCCCTAGCCCCGTTACTATTTGCCCTAGTTATAGAACCGCTAGCTATGGTGCTGAGAGCCTCGAGGAACTGTCGGGGACTGGTTCGGGAGGCGTGTGGAACATCGGGTCTCGCTATACGCGGATGATTTGCTCCTGTACATTTCGGACCCTGTGGAGGGGATGGAGGAGGTTCTGCGGATCCTGAGGGATTTTGGTAGTTTTTCAGGGTACAAACTGAACATGGGAAAGAGCGAGTTGTTTGTGATCTAGGCCAAGGGGCAGGAGGAGAGACTGAAAGAGCTGCCGCTCAAGATGGTAGAGAAAAGATTCGTTACCTGGGTATACAGGTGGCCAGGAAATGGGGTGCCCTGCACAGGCGCAACCTGACTCGGTTGGTGGAGCAAATGGAAGGGGACTTTAAAAGGTGGGACATGCTCCCGCTGTCACTGGCAGGGTGCAGACCGTGAAAATGACTGCCCTCCCCAGATATTTGTTTGTCTTTCAGGGCCTCCCCATCTTCATCCCCAAGGCCTTTTCTAAGCGGGTGAGTAGGATCATTTCGGGCTTTGTGTGGGCGAATAAGACCCCGCGAGTAAGGAGATCGCTGTTGGAGCGCAGTCGGGGTGGGGGGGGGGGGGGGGGGGGTGGCGGCGCTGCTGAACTATTGAAACTACTACTGGGTGGCCAATATAGCTACGATTAGGAAGTGGGCGATGGGGGGTGGTGGGGGGGGGGGGGGGGGGTGCGTAGGAGCAGCTGGAGGTGGCGTCCATGTAAAGGTACCTAGGAGCTTTGATAACGGCTCCTTTGCCGTTCTTGCCGACCCGTTACTCCACAGGTCCGGTGGTGGTGGCAACACTGCGGATCCGGGGACAGTGGAAGAGGTACAAGAAGGTGGAGGGTGCGTCGGTCTGGACCCCGATATGTAACAACCACAGGTTTGTCCCGGGTAGGATGGATGGTGGGTTCCAGAGCTGGCAGAGGG
Organism: Scyliorhinus torazame; assembly: GCF_047496885.1. NCBI lineage: Eukaryota > Metazoa > Chordata > Chondrichthyes > Carcharhiniformes > Scyliorhinidae > Scyliorhinus > Scyliorhinus torazame. Next base: position 338,772,686 of record NC_092708.1, read on the forward strand.
CAGGCATCAGAAGGATGGGAGATCTGTTCATAGACGGAAGCTTTCCCAGTTTGAAGGTGTTAGAGGACAAATTTAATCTGCCGCCAGGAAACGCCTTTAAATATCTGCAAGTACGAGCCTTCCTGAAAAAACAGGCCGTGCCCTTTCCGACGCTGCCGCCACTGAGGATACAGGACAGGATGGTCTCCGGCACCTGGGTGGGGGAGGGAAAGGTGTCGGATATCTACCAGGAACTACAGGAAGCGGAGGAAACCCCGGTGGAGGAGCTCAAGGCCAACTGGGAGGAGGAGCTAGGTGAGGAGTTGGAAGCGGGTCTGTGGGCAGAGGTCCTGGGCAGGGTTAATTCCTCCTCATCATGTGCCAGGCTCAGTCTAATTCAATTTAAGGTGGTCCACCGGGCACACATGACGGAAGCGAGAATGAGCAAGTTTTTTGGGGTAGAAGACAGTTGTATGAGGTGCTAGGGCAGCCCTGCAAACCATGTCCACATGTTTTGGGCATGCCCGGAGCTTAGAGTTCTGGCAAGGTTTCGTGAGGGCAATGTCCAAGGTGCTTAACACACGGGTGGTGCCGAGTCCAGAGATAGTGATCTTTGGAGTGTCAGAAGACCCGGGAGTTCAGGGGGCGAAAGAGGCCGACGTCTTGGCCTTTGCCTCCCTAGTAGCCCGGAGACGGATTTTATTAATGTGGAGGGACTCGAAGTCCCCGAGTGTAGAGACCTGGGTTAGCGACATGGCTGGGGTTCTCTCGGAGGTGGCAGCCATTCGTCGACTTTCTCGGGGAAAATTAAAATGTATGTCAGCAGCAGCAATCCGCAGGGGGGGGCGGGCGGGCAGTGAGTGCTTCATTGGGATAGTGTGGGAAGACTGAGTCGCGTGGGGTAATGTCTATTTAATTGTTATTGTATATTCTCTGTTTGCACTATTAATGTTCACTCTAGCTTGTTTTTTTATTATTGTTACTATTGTTTTATTATGAAAAATTTTGCAAAACCTTAATAAAAATACTTTTTTTAAAAAAGAGAGTGCGATGGATAGGGGTGTCTTGCCACAAACCATGGGCAGACTTGGGGCAGGCTTCTATCTCGTTGCTACTAAAGAAGGACAAGGATCGGGTGGAGCGTGGGTCGTATAGGCCCATATCTCTGCTGAATGTTGATGCCAAGATATTGGGCAAAGGTGCTGGCGTCAAGGTTAGAAGGTTGTCTCCAAAGGTAATTGGGAAGGATCAGCCGGGGTTCGTGAAGGGAAGGAGGTTGTTCTCAAACATGAAGAGGTTTCTGAATGTGGTCCTGTCTCCTGCAGGGGGAAGTGAGACGGAGATGGTGGTGGTACTGGATGCAGAAAAGGCGTTTGATCGGGTAGAGTGGGGTTATTTAATGGTGGTACTGGAGTGATTTGGAATTGGGACAAAGTTTGTGGCGTGGGTGCGACTGCTGTATTAGGAGCCAATGGCGAGTATGCGCACTAACAGCATAAATTCGGGGTACTTAGCACTTCACCGGGGTATGTTGCTTGCCGAGACACCGATGATCTGCTGCTGTATATTTCTGAACCGAGCATGTCAGTGGGGAGTAGAGTAGAGCTGCCCAGGGATTGGGGACGTTCTCGGGGTATGAATTGAATCTAGGAAAAAGTGGGTATTTTCTGGTCTCCCCATCGTGAGTCAGAGCGGGTGTGGGGGGGGACCACCATTCTCCTTGGCGGCATCCCACTTTAGGTATCTGGGAGTGCAGGTGGCCAGAGATTGGGCAGGGTTTTGGAAGTTTAATTTCACTAGTTTGGTGGGGAGGGTGAAGGCTGATTTTTCGAGGTGGGACAACCTCCCTCTCGTCGTTGGCGGACCGGGTGCAGGCAGTCAAAATGAATGTTTTGCTGCGATTCCAGTTTTTATTTCAATGTCTAGCGGTCTCTTCACCAAAGTCCTTCTTCAGGGGGGTTGACAAGTTGATCTCTTCGTTCATTTGTGGGGGGGGGGGGGGGGGGGGGAGAAGGTGACCAGGATTAGGAGGGTGGTGTTGCAGAAGGGATGATTGGTGGGGGGCGGGGGGGGTAAGCCTCCCAAACTTGCTGTATTTTGGGCGGAAAAGATGTGGGGCTGGGGAAAGGAGGGAGGGGGTTGCTCTGTGGTAAAGATAGAGGCAGGCTCGTGTAGGGGGTTAGGGTTACGAGCGCTGGCAATGGCACCGCTCCCGATGGCCCCAGGAAAGTACTTGGCGAGTCCGGTGGTAGTGGCCACATTGAAGATTTGGAGGCAGTTTAGGCAGCACTTTAAACTGGGGGCCGGGTCAGGGGGGCTGCGGATCAGGGGGAATCATGGGTTCGACCGGGGAGGATGGATGCGAGGTTTCGGTGATGGGACGAAATGGGGATTAAGGAAATGAAGGATTGGTTCCTTTGCGGGGGGGGGGTGGGGGGGGGGGGGATTTGCGAGCTTAGAGGAGCTGGGAGTGAAGTTGGTGCAAGGGGAAGGGTTTAGGCACATAAAGACTTTGCAAGAAATGTTTTCCTGACCTTCCCGATAGGGCCAGCCCCTCGTTGTTGGAGGCGGTGCTGTCAGTGGGGGTGTTGGAGAGGGGGGTTGTTGTGGCAATCTACAGGAGGATCCTGGAGGAGGATAGGGTGTCCATGGAGGGGAAGAAGGGCTGAGGTGTCAGGTGCTGCGGAGGGTAAGTGCACAGGGTGTACAGGGTGCCCTCACTAAATCAAAGATGCGCCTGCTGTTTGAGGGGGTGCAGGATGCCTGAGCGATGTGGGAGGAACCCTGCAAATCATGTTTTTTAAAATAAATTTTGAGTACCCAATTCATTTTTTCCAATTAAGGGGCAATTTAGCATGGCCAATCCACCTACCCTGCACATCTTTGGGTTGTGGGGGTGAAACCCATGCAAACGCAGGGAGCATATGCAAACTCCACACAGACAGTAACCCAGAGCCGGGATCGAACCTGGGACCACAGCGCCATGAGGCAGCAGTGCTAACGACTGCGCCACTGTGCTGCCCTTCCGTGAACCATGTTCATATGGTTTGGTCCTTCCTTCCGAAGCTGGAAAGGTTTTCAGTACAATCTTGGGGGTCTTGCACGTGAGTGCAAAGCCATATTGGGGTGTCGGACCGGCCCGAACTTCAGGCGGGTGGTGGGGGGGGGGGGGGGGGGGGGGGGGGGACACGATGATTTAGCCTTCGCCTCATTGATCGCTCACAGGCGGGTCCTGTTGGGGTGGAGGCCAGCTTCTCCAGCCTGTGCCGCGTGGCGGGGGGGCCTGCTGGTGTTTTTGACCCTGGAGAAGGTGAAGTTTCAGCTGAGGGTGGGGGGGCGGGGTTTGTTCAATGTGCACGTTTGGGAGTTGGTTACGTTGATCGTTGATGGGGGGTTCTGTTGGGGGGGGGGGGGGTTGTTTGGTTGGGGTTGTGGTTTTGTATTGTGAAAATTTAAAATACATTAGCACGGGCTTTAGACAGGTTGATAACGTTCTGTTTTAAGTAAAACAAGTGAATCATTAAATGACATTATACCTCTTTTGCATCCTGATTCACTCTGACCATCACTGGCAGCAAATCCCGCACCGTGGCTGAGGATGATCTCCCCATCCAGAGGCATGTACTAAATGGATCAAGTTAAAAATAAATAAGTTATTTTCAATCCAAATAGATGGCAGTCCAAATCGATCATCATTGTAATGTTTTATATTAACACTACTGTATTTTGGGACTAGGTCAGGACTGGGGCATGGTGGTATATTTTAGACAGTAATATTTTAAGATGTTACATTACGTAGAAAACATTACTTTCAGTGATTATTCAAATTTATTTCAAAGTTCACCAGCATCAGCAGCAGAATAAAGTTAGCCCCAGCTTCAGACAAACATCACTATTGCTCGTGTGTAGCGTCTTCAGTTCCTGTACCAGGCACCCCAGCATCTGTCAACTTAGTGTCAATTTGTGCAACGTTATGGGGAGTTAATCTCAGACTGATAGAAGTAAATGTTCTTCTCTCCACTAGCTGCATGAATTTGACAAACTCAACTCGGTTCCTAATGGGCATGATAATAATAATCTTTATTCTTGTCACAAGTAGGCTTACATTAACACTGCAATGAAGTCAAGGTGAAAATCCCCCAGTCAACACATTCCAACATCTGTTCAGGTACACAGAGGGAGAATTCAGAATGTCCAATTCATCAAAAACACATCTTTCGGGACTTGTGGGAGGAAACCAGCACCCGGAGGAAACCCACGCAGACATGGAGAGAACGTGCAAACTCTGCACAGACAGTGACCCAAGTCGGGAATCGAACCTGGGTCCCTGGCGCTGTGAAACAACAGTGCTAACCTCTGTGATACCATGCTTCCCTCCCTGAGTGGGATTGAAGGATTCCAGATTATACTGAATCTGGAATAAAAGGCATGGATCAGGATTTTAGGAGGAGGGGCATGGTTACAATGAATGTAGATGGTCTTTGTGATGGAGGAGGGTAGGAGGTCATGGTCAAATAGTACACTGAAGTTGTGAACTGTCTGGTTCAGCACAAGGTAGTTTCCTGGAAGGGAGCCACAATTGATGGCGAAGGGCAGCGCGGGGTGCAGTGGTTAGCACCGCAGTCTCACGGCGCTGAGGTCCCAGGTTCGATCCCGGCTCTGGGTCACTGTCCATGTGGAGTTTGCACATTCTCCCCGTGTCTGCGTGGGTTTCGCCCCCACAACACAAAGATGTGCAGGATAGGTGGATTGGCCACACTAAATTGCCCCTTAATTGGAAAAAATGAATTGGGTACTCTAAATTTTTTTTTTTTTAAAGAGTTGATGGCGAGAGTATAGGGCTTGTGGCGAGGCTGAAAGCTATAGGGCTGGATTCTCCATTCCTGAGGCTAAAGTGCCGGCACCAACAGAGGATCCGTGGTGTTTCACGACAGGAAGATTAGCGCGAAACCCTCACCAGTTCCGGTACCAGTGAGGGGCTAGCACCGGCGACATGTGAAACATCCGCGGAATGTGTGGAAAATGGTTGGAGGATCGCCGAGTCCCATGCTGCACATGCGCAGGGCTGACAAGCTGCAGCTGCGCACACGCCTGCACCCCGCACACACGCACCAGTCGCACCGGTAAAAATGGCACCGGCCATGCTGGATCGCGTACCCGCCCGCCCTGACCCCACAGCCTACCTCCTGGCCACCCCACACTGGCAGAAGGCCCCCGGCCAGTGGCACGGAGGGCAGTAAAATCAGAGTGGCGAAGGCAAGCTGAATTGAACATTAGGAAGAGTAGACAACCACATGGCCCTCAAGCCTGCTCTGCCATTCAGTACAATCATGGCTAATCTTCCATCTCAACAACACCATCCCACATGAAGCCCATATTCCTTGATTCCCTTAGTATCCAAAAACGTATCAATATTTGTCTTGAATATACTCAACGATTAACCTGAGAAATTGAAAGAATCACAATCCTTTCAGTGATGACAGTCAAAGATGGTGGGCCACTGTGACCCTTTATTTGTACGATCCATGCTGGGACTCTGTAATAACCCTCACCAGGCCCACGGGGATACCCCACTCGATCGCCCCATGAGGTTCATGGAAGACGTGCTCCCCGCTAGTGGGAGGAGGCCCACCCGGCTGAGGCCCATTATTACCCTATCTGAAAGCCGGCCTGGACAGGGGTAATTGAGATAATTGAAAAGGTCATCAAGTCAAATGAGCCTACCTGACTGTATTTATATGCTGCTCTCTGAATTCGCGGAGGCAAATTCTGAACCATCAGCTTCCCTAACCATTAAAAGCTGGTAGTTGCCAGGTGAGGTCAGAGACTGAGGGGAAGGTCAGCCATTCTGGAGCTGCCTTCCATTGCACTGCAAATGTTCGGACTAGCGAACTGTGGAGGAGAGGGGCAGCTCGGAGAGGCTGAGGGGCATTCGCTCGGTACTGCATCCAAGGACAGTAGCCAGCGAAGGGGCTGTAATCTAAAGATGGGGCTCATCCGTCCAAACCTTTGTACCCATGAGCAGTGGAGGAGAGGCACAGGGGAAGAGTATACCAGGCCTGAGCGCCGCCATTACCGAGCTGTCAGGAGCAGCAAGAGGTGCAGCCCACAGCTGGGCAGGCTGGGCTAGGGCACCATGTGTATTGGCAGGATGGGAAAGGCCAAAGAAAGTTTGCGCCACATGCGAGAGTATTCAGAAATCGAATGCATCACACATAGATGTTGGGGCATCAGGGATAGAGGACACTGAAACTCTCAAGGGAATCTGTCACTGACCTCTGTGCGATGCTGCAGGATGACCGGTGACCAATGGCACTGGCTGGGCACCCGACACTTCTATCTACCCAGTCTAAACCCCTCATGATTTTGAAAACTTCCATCAAATCATGTCTCAACCTCTTCTTCTCTAAGGAGAGCAATATCCTGCTTCTCCAATCTAACCATGTAACTGGTTCCTCATCCCTGAGACTATCCTTGTAGATCTTTTCCACCTACGCTCTAAAGTCCTTACATTCCTCCTAAAGGGCAGTGCCAGACTTGGACACAGCAACTACGCAAATCCCGCAATGGCGACAAAATCTCATGAGCGGCCAAAAACGGGATTTGCACCGGGAAGATTTTTTATTCCTATCTTCCCCACCTCTGTCCGATGATGCAATCAGGTTCCCACCCAGGAAGGACTCAAACCATCCATTATAATATAATTAGCGGGCTTGATGCTGCTACTTTCACCCTCACCATATCTTCCCACCCAACCGGCATGCCCCGACGCCTGGGTGATGGGGTGGCAGGGTTGCCTTGATGCTTGTGGGTGTCCTGATCTCTGTGGAGCTGGCCTTATCGATTCCATCAGGCCCCACCCTGACCCTGTGGTGCCACTCAGTGCACAGAAAGCCTGGAGCGAAAGCTCGGCCGTGCAGCTGGAGAGCTACACACCGGTTTTAAGACTGACACTGACACTTTGACAAATTTTTGGATGATGCCACCCAATGGGCGGGAATCTCTGGTCACGTCCTGGGCGGGACCTGTTACGAGCAAGAACAGAAAATATAGCATTCCAGCCAAAACTCCATTCCAGCACTGGAAAATCCCAGCTGTGAACGAGGGTGGGAGGATTCCGGCATTGACGGTGGACAAAATTGAGATTTATAGCGCTTCACCATGGCTTCTGCACTTTTGCACTCTGTGTCTATGTTTGTAAAGCCCAGGATTCCTTTTTTTAAGGAATTGAAGGTTTTTTTTAAGTCCAGGAGCGTGATTTAACAAGGCAAGAACAGAGTCTTGTTTGGTAGGATGTTTCTCGGCGCCTTCATCGGCAACAAAGCTTTGTGCATTTTAATGGCACTTTGCTGATTTTTTTGGCCTGCATGAGGAACGCCCTGCTGAGGCCACATTTGCCTAATTTCCTGCACTGACCAGCTCAGCTCGCCATTGCAGGAAGATGTCTTGTGAATTAGGGCACCATTTTTAAATGTCACACCTCAACAACCCCACCGTGGCCTCCAGACCCGCCCACTACACCCAACCTACCACATAGGGGGTCCTCGAGCCCCTCGTCCCACCTCTTACGGGAAAGGCATCCCTGGACCTGACTTTGGGCATGGGCAACCTGGCACCCAAGCACCTTGGCACTGCCAGCATGGCACCCTGGCACTGCCACCCAGGCACCCTGGCAGTGCTGGGGTGGCACTGCCTGGATGCCTGGGTGGCAGTGCCAAGGTGTTGGGCTGGCAGTGCCAAGGTGCCTGGGTGCCAGTAGGCAAGCCAGGGTACCACCCTGCCCAAAGCCCGACCACCCAGGGGTCTGTAATGACTTGTGTGGACCAGCACTAAACAGCGCCATGGAGAAGTCTCACAGGCCCGACCGGTTGATCCCGGGCCTCGGCAGAATATGGTGCAGACATATTTAAATTAGCCTAATGGCTCCTCTCTGTCCTAAGTGTGAGCAGGGAGTAGATAGAATAAAAGAATCAAAAGTTAAAGCCCAAGATCCTGTGATGGGATGAAGTTGCTTTGTAACTAGGGTGTGGAGTCTGATTCGAGCACCTTTACAACAGCTTCCAGGCTCACACACAGTTGTGGAGAGAAAACAGGTCTAGCAACTGTTTGAGTGACATTCAATCAGGGGGTGCAGGCTGTCCAATGGAAAATGCAGAGTTAATCATGACTCATTAAAGATTCATGCAGGAGTCCAATGGAGTGAGTAACGGCCTCAGTGATTAATAGTGTTCAATAATGGGTCCAATATTCCAGCAGAGCATTGAGGAGCAATGAGAGAGAAGAAGCTGAAATCCATGATGGCGTAGGGAGTACCAAAAGACCAAACTGTGGGACCAGGGCGCATGTTCTGGGTGATGAGGTTCAAGGGAAATCAGTAAGAAGCAATTTGTGTTGAGAGAGCAAATGGAACGTTACATCTGACTGGCCCTAGGAGCCAAATCTGAAAATGTTCTACTTTTCCATAAAAAAAACTCAGCTAATTTTAAAGAAACCATTTATTCAGAGATGAAGGCAAACTGCTGTCTGATTGGCGGCTACTCCTCATCCCGAGAACTCACTCTAATTTCAACCTTGTTTGCACGTCGATCCTATATGGTAATCAGCAGTGCAGTAAGAGCCACGTTGCAACGTTGATCTTGAACTAAGCAGTTTTAGCTTTTGTCCAGTCATTCAACCAGAACATGTCAAGTTTTATTTTTTAAAAGGTGTGGCTTGATTTGGTTTAATTTAAATTCAACACATCTGATGAAATTATAGCAAGGAGGAATAAAGATGTGACCCCCCTCCCCCCACCCCACAACTCCTTCAGCCCTATCAGCTGAAAGTTGAACACAGGACAAAATAGCAAATACTTTTTTCAGGTATTCACGCACCATATCAATAAAGACTATTTCTGAATCCTCCCTCAGTGTACCCAAACAGCGCTGGAATGTGGCGACTAGGGGATTTTCACAGTAAATGCATTGCAGCGTTAATGTAAGCATACTTGTGACAATAATACAAATTATTATTATAATTAAAGGCCTCACCAAAACAAAATAAGGGTTAACTTGTTCTATCTTGATGTAGCTGTCACATGCTTAGTGGAGGGAGGAATAGTATTGCATTTCCATGGTGAAACAAAAGTGGAAGTTTACACAGGTTTCAGTGTGCCAGGGGCACTTTATTTAAACATTCGACAGTTTTATACCCAGAAGATACTAAACTTTAGAAATTAAATGTCAATCCCATCGCCAATACATATTAAATATTTTTAAGTGTCGCTACTTTACTTTGAACAGACTCGGATGAGTTAACAAGAGGTGCTCATAATTTTGATGTTTACTTGACCATACTGCTGAGAGGACTGCAGGGTAATTGGTGTATGTGAAAATGTCTCAATGGTGTAGTGCTTTTGGAGTTAGTCGACAGGAGCAAATCATAGAAATTACAGTGCAGAAGGAGGCCATTCGGCCCATTGAGTTTGCACCGGACCTTGGAAGAGCACCCGACCTAAGCCCACACCTCCACCCTATCCCCGGCACACAGTAACCCCACCTAACCTTTTTGGACACTAAGGGCAATTCCGCATGGCCAATCCACCTAACCTGCACATCTTTGGACTGTGAGAGAAAACCGGAGCACCCGGAGGAAACCCACGCAGAGAACACGGGGATTCCGCACAGACAGTGACCCAAGCCGGGAATCGAACCTGGGACCCTGGAGCTGTGAAGCAACTGTGCTAACCACTGTGCTACCATGCCACCCCAGTGTGTTTTATATCATCTGTCCTAAGTTCTCCTTCTGCAGCCCAGTGTCAAAAATATTTTTCCTTGTTAGAATCGACATCCATAGAATCCCTACAGTGCAGAAGGAAGCCATTCGGCACATCGAGTCTGCACCAAACCTCTGACAGAGCACCCTGTCTTGGCTCACTCCCCCGCCCTATTCCCAAAACCATGTAACCCCATCTAACCTTTGTGCACTAAGGGGAAATTTATCATGGCCAATCCACCTAACCTGTACATCTTTGGACTGTGGGAGGAAACCCCGGCACCCGGAGGAAACCCACGGGGGGAACGTGCAAACTCCACACAGACTTTTAGACCATAAGACATAGGAGCAGAATTAGGCCACTTGGCCCATCGATTCTGCTCCACCATTCAATTATGGCTGATATTTTCTCATCCGCATTCTCCTGCCTTCTCCCCATAACCCCCGATCCCCTTATTAATCAAGAACCTATCTATCTCTGTCTTAAAGACACTCAGTGAATTGGCCTCCACAACCTTCTGCGGCAAAGAGTTCCACAGATTTCCCACCATCTGGCTGAAGAAATTCCTCCTCATCTCTGTTTTAAAGGATCGTCCCTTTAGGCTGAGATGGTGTCCTCTGACAGTGCTGAGTTTGTATTGCTCTTGCTAGGATGTTTTATTAAGTTAAATGCACTATATCAATGTAAGTTGTTGCTGAAACTGGATGCAAAATGTGGAATTGTTGCATTCCCTGCCAAAAATTTGGTGAACTTTGAAAAATAAAAGAAAATAGGAAAGTAGAAAAATTAATAACTCAGTTATTAGGAAATTATTTTTAAAATATGCGAAAGGACGATTTCATCCTCTTCTCATGTCCGACACTCTGTAAAGCGATCAATTGGCATTTAGGTATATCTGTATAAAATCAGTCCTATATTGATGGATTAATGCTGTGAATTTTATCAGGGTTCTCCTGATCAGTTGCATTAACCTCAGCGGAAACCTCGTTTACATGCTTATCTGTACAAATACACAACATCTGCATTCATAGTAACTATATGGTCAAACACTTTAAACTACACAGCACATTAATGCTTAGTGAAATAGCATTTGCTTTGCCAGTGGTAAAAAGCACATTTGAATTTCACCTCTGCCTTTACAAAAGCCTCTTCCTTGAGAAACATACAATATTATTCTTACCATCTCCATCAAGTTAAGCGGTGATTGCACGAGAACACTTACACTCTGCAAGATAACAATAGGGTTACAAAGTGAGTTTTATGACACATTACGAACAAAGAGAATCAATAGAAAAGCAAGACAACTCTAGCATACCTGATCTCTGAGAAATTGGACTCGATCATTTTCACAAGGGATTCTCCCCTTGTCCCAGTTTGTGGCATTGTTGAAGTTGGTGTCAGGGATCCATTGTCTGTACAAAGCACCCGAAACCTCTTTAACAAAAATATTATATGATAATTGAAATAAATGCATAGGAACTAAGAAGACTAGAGAAGCACGCATCAGGTTCACTCAACAGGTAAGGTGCAAGCAGGTGTATGTAACAGTTCACAATCGGTGTCTGCGAAGAATTTGCAAAAAACACAAAAGTAAGATGTAGCAGACAATCTGGGCCATTGGAGTTCAGTCCAAGAGAAAGTAGCTTCCTTCACAGCAATTTTCCTCCAATATACGACCTGCAAGACCTATCCAGGGATTCACCTTTTTCCGCATAAGAAATTGCTTCCTGAGATGAACCTGCCTTTTTAACCAGATTATACCTATGTCCCCTTGTCCTGCCATCATTTGTTATAGGATTTAAGATTAAACTCTCTCGAATCAACTTTGTGGGCATGAATTTCTGCAGCTGTTTTCCGTAAAGCCTGTACTCCGCTGGGTGACCACCTGGCAGAGCAGAGGAAGGCAGGCAGTGCAGGAGTCTCATGTGGCCATCCCCCTTTCTAACAGATATACCGTTTTGGATACTGTTGGGGGAGATGACTGTATAGGGGAAAGCAGTGGCAGCCAACTTCATGCTGCACAAGAGGGGAGGGGGGAAAAATGTCAGGGCTATAGCGGCAGGGGATTCAATTGCCACAAATTTTTTTTAAAAACAAAGCTAAACTCGTAAACTTAAATTAAACTAATTAATTAATTAGTGATGGCTGGTCAGGTGATGTGCTTGAGCTGCTTGATGTGGGAGCTGGCAGATCCCATTGCGAGCTGCAGCGACTAAATCTGCAGTAAGTGTTGGCTGGTCGAAGAGCTCCGGCTCAGAGTTGATGAGCTGGAGTCTGAGCTTCAAACATTGAGGCACATCCGGGAGGGGGAGACTTACCTGGACACTGTGTTTCAGGAGGCAGTCACACCTGTCAGGGTAGGTAGTTTAAATCCTGCCAATGGCCAGGGACAGCAGGGTGTGACTGCAAGTCAGGCAGGTAAAGGGAACCAGCAGTCAGGAACTCAGGAGCCTCAGCCCTTGACCCTGTCCAACAGGTACGAGGCACTTGCTCCCTGTGTGGATGGCGAGCAGGGCTGCAGGAAGGATGAGTCAGCTGACCAAGGCACCATGGTTCAGCAGGCCATTCAAGGGGAGGGAGTAAATAGGCAAGTTGTAGTTGTAGGGGATTCTATTATCAGGGGGATAGATAGTATCCTTTGTGAGCAGGATAAAGAGCCACACATGGTATGTTGCCTGCCCGGTGCTAGGGTGCGGGACATCTCTGACCGGCTTGAAAGGATACTGGAGAGGGAGGGGGAGGATCCAGTTGTTGTGGTCCATGTCGGTACCAACAACATAGGCAAGTCTATAAAAGAGGACCTGTTTAGAGATTATAAAGAGCTAGGATTCAAATTAAAAAACAGTTCCTCAAGGGTCATAATCTCCGGATTACTGCCCGAGCCACGTGCAAATTGGCATAGGGAGGCAAGAATAAGGGAAGTTAACACGTGGCTGAAAGAGTGGTGTGGGAAAGAGGGGTTCCTTTTCATGGGACACTGGCATCAGTTTTGGGACAGGGGGGACCTATACCGTTGGGATGGTCTCCACCTGAACTGAGCTGGGACCAGTGTTCTGGCGAAAAGAGTAAATAGGGTGGTCAATAGGACTTTAAACTAGAGATTGGGGGGGAAGGGAAAGTCAGGGAACCAAGAGGTGAGGTAATCAGTGGGAAGCGTAGCTGCTTAGGAATACAAAAAAGCACGAAAAGACAGAACTCAGGAGAGGTTACGATAGTCCCCCTCCGACAAAATATGACACAGTGTATGGAAAGGCTCAGTAAACCAAGGTCCACCACACTAAGAAAACAAAAAGGGACGGTCAATAGAGAATTAAAGGTGCTATATTTAAATGCGCGCAGTGTACGGAACAAGGTAGATGAGCTTGTGGCCCAGATTGTGACTGGCAGGTATGATGTGGTAGGCATCACAGAGAAATGGTTGCAGGGGGCTCAGGACTGGCATTTAAACATCCAGGGATTCACAACCTATCGAAAAGACAGAGAGGTGGGCAGAGGGGGCGGGGTTGCCTTGTTAATTAGGAATGAAATGAAATCAATAGCACTAAACGACATAGGGTCAGATGATGTGGAGTCTGTGTGGGTAGAGTTGAGGAACCACAAAGGCAAAAAAACCATAATGGGAGTTATGTACAGGCCTCCTAACAGTGGTCAGGACCAAGGGCACAAAATGCACCACAAAATAGAAAGGGCATGTCAGAAAGGCAAGGTCACAGTGATCATGGGGGACTTCAATATGCAGGTGGACTGGGTAAATAATGCTGCCAGTGGACCCAAGGAAAGGGAATTCATTGAATGTTTACAGGAGGGCTTTTTGGAACAGCTTGTGATGGAGCCCACGAGGGAACAGGCCATTCTGGACTTAGTGTTATGTAATGAGCCAGACTTGATTAAAGATCTTAAAGTAAGGGAACACTTAGGAGGTAGTGATCATAATATGGTAGAATTCAATCTCCAATTTGAAAGAAAGAAGGTAGAATCAGATGTAAAGGTGTTACAGTTAAATAAAGGTAACTGCAGGGGCATGAGGGAGGAACTGACGAAAATTGACTGGGAGCAGAGCCTAGTGGGAAAGACAGTAGAACAGCAATGGCAGGAGTTTCTGGGAGTAATTGAGGACACAGTACAGAGGTTCATCCCAAAGAAAAGAAAGGTTATCAGAGGGGGGATTAGGCAGCCATGGCTGACAAAGGAAGTTAGGGAATGCATCAAAGCAAAAGAGAAAGCCTATAATGTGGCAAAGAGTAGTGGGAAGTCAGAAGATTGGGAAGGCTACAAAAACAAACAGAGGATAACAAAGAGAGAAATAAGGAAAGAGAGGATCAATTATGAAGGTAGGCTAGCCAGTAACATTAGGAATGACAGTAAAAGTTTCTTTAAATACATTAAAAACAAACGGGAGGCAAAAGTAGACATTGGGCCGCTCCAAAATGACGCTGGTAATCTAGTGATGGGAGACAAGGAAATAGCTGAGGAACTAAATTGCGTCAGTCTTCACAGTAGAAGACATGAGTAATATCCCAACAATTCCGGAGAGTCAGGGGGCAGAGTTGAATATGGTAGCCATCCCAAAGGTGAAAGTGCTAGAGAAACTAAGAGGTCTAAAAATTGATAAATCTCCAGGCCCAGATGGGCTACATCCTAGAGTTCTAAAGGAGATAGCTGAAGAAATAGTGGAGGCGTTAGATAGATCTTTCAAAAGTCACTGGAGTCAGGGAAAGTCCCAGAGGATTGGAAAATCGCTGTTGTAACCCCCCTGTTCAAGAAGGGAACAAGGAAAAAGATGGAAAATTATAGGCCAATTAGCCTAACCTCGGTTGTTGGCAAGATTCTAGAATCCATTGTTAACGATGAGATTTCTAAATTCTTGGAAGTGCAGGGTCGGATTAGGACAAGTCAGCATGGATTTGGTAAGGGGAGGTCGTGCCTGACAAACGTGTTAGAGTTCTTTGAAGAGATAACAAATAGGTTAGACCAAGGAGAGCCAATGGATGTTATCTATCTTGACTTCCAAAAGGCCTTTGATAAGGTGCCTCACGGGAGACTGCTGAGTAAAATAAGGGCCCATGGTATTCGAGGCAAGGTACTAACATGGATTGACGATTGGCTGTCAGGCAGAAGGCAGAGAATTGGGATAAAAGGTTCTTTTTCGGAATGGCAACCGGTGACGAGTGGTGTCCCGCAGGGTTCAGTGTTGGGGCCACAGCTGTTCTCTTTATATATTAACGATCTAGATGACGGGACTCGGGGCATTCTGGCTAAGTTTGCCGATGATACAAAGATAGGTGGAGGGGAAGGTAGTATGGAGGAGGTGGGGAGGCTGCAGAAAGATTTAGACAGTTTAGGAGAGTGGTCCAAGAAATGGCTGATGAAATTCAACGTGGGCAAGTGCGAGGTCTTGCACTTTGGAAAAAAGAATAGAGGCATGGACTATTTTCTAATCGGTGACAAAATTCATAATGCTGAAGTGCAAAGGGACTTGGGAGTCCTAGTCCAGGATTCTCTAAAAGTAAACTTGCAGGTTGAGTCCGTAATTAAGAAAGCAAATGTAATGTTGTCATTTATCTCAAGAGGCTTGGAATATAAAAGCAGGGATGTACTTCAGAAGCTTTATAAAGCATTAGTTAGGCCCCATTTAGAATACTGTGAGCAATCTTGGGCCCCACACTTCAGGAAGGACATACTGGCACTGGAGCGGGTCCAGCGGAGATTCACACGGATGATCCCAGGAATGGTAGGCCTAACATACGATGAACGTCTGAGGATCCTGGGATTTTATTCATTGGAGTTTAGGAGGTTGCGGGGAGATCTAATAGAAACTTACAAGATAATGAATGGCTTAGATAGGGTGGACGTAGGGAAGTTGTTTCCATTAGCAGGGGAGACTAGGACCCGGGGGCACAGCCTTAGAATAAAAGGGAATCACTTTAGGACAGAGATGAGGAGAAATTTCTTCAGCCAGAGAGTGGTGGGTCTGTGGAATTCATTGCCACAGAGGGCTGTGGAGGCCGGGACGTTGAGTGTCTTTAAGACAGAAGTTGATAAATTCTTGATTTCTCGAGGAATTAAGGGCTATGGAGAGAGAGCGGGTAAATGGAGTTGAAATCAGCCATGATTGAATGGTGGAGTGGACTTGATGGGCCGAATGGCCTTACTTCCGCTCCTATGTCTTATGGTCTTATGGGAACAGACAGATGTTTCTGCAGCTGCAAAAGAGACGCCAGGATGGTATGTTGCCACCCTGGTGCCAGGTCAGGGATGCCATTGAATAGCTGCAGGGCATACTGAAGGGGGAGGGCAAACAGATAGATATCATGGTACACATTGGGGGAGAAAATGATATAGGCAAAAAAAGTATTGAGGTCCTGCAAGCAGAATTTAGGGAGTTAGGAAATAGATTAAAAAACAGGACCCAAGGGGCGGGTGAGGGCAGAATCTTGGAGATCTACAAAGAGTTAATGGACTGCGAGGGCGCCCCGTTATGAGACGTCAAGCGCAAGTGGGAGGAAGAGCTGGGGCAATGATTGGAGGCACATATGATGGTGGCCAGGATGAGTAGGTTCTGAGGGGTTAGAGGATAGGTGTGGGTGGTGCGCGGGTGGGCCTGCGAACTATGTGCACATGTTTTGGGCCTGTCTGAAGCTGGAGGGATTCTGGCAGGCGTTTGCTGATGTGATGACTGAGGTGTTGAGGGCGAAGGTGGTCCCGAGTCCAGAAGTGGCAATCTTTGGAGTGTCAGAAGACTCGTGAGTCCAGGGGGCAAGAGAGGCTGACGTCTTGGCCTTTGCCTCCCTGGTAGCCCGGAGACGGATCTTGTTGGAATGGAGGGACTCGGGGTCGCCAAAACCGGGGGTTTGGGTGAACGACCTTGCAGAATTCCTCAGATTGGAAAAGATCAAGTTTGCCTTGAGAAGGACTGTGGAGGGGTTTACCCGGAGATGGAAGCCGTTCACTGATCCTCGATGTGCTTTGCCCTCCTCGCTCTACTGCTACGTCAAGGTGTTTCCCCAGGATGCATATCTGAGAAGGAGGCGGCCAGCTACTTACCTCATTCCGTGGCCTTCGATGCCCCTGACGGGCGTCCTCTGGGAGCTCTGAGGCCAGATAGAAACTAGAAGCAGTAGGAGGCCATTCGGCCCTTAAAGCTTGCTCTGCTATTCATTATGATCATGGCTGATCGTCAAGTTCAATACCCTGATCTCACCTTCCCCCATATCCCTTTAGCCCCAAGAGCTATATCTAATTCCTTCTTGAAATTACACAATGTTTTGGCCTCAACTCCTTTCAGTGGTGGTGAATTCCACAGATTCACCACTCTCTGGGTGAAGACATTCTCCTTATCTCAGTCCTAAAAGGTTTACCCCTCATCCTCAAACTATGACCCATGGTTCTGGCCTTCCCCATCATCGGCAACATTCTTTCTGAATCTACCCTGTCTAATCCTGTTAGATTTTTGTAAGTTTCAATGAGATCCACCCTCACTCTTCTAAACTCCAATGAATATAATCGTAACCGACTTAGTCTCTCCTCATATGACAATCCTGCCATGCCAGGAATCAGCCTGGTAAACCTTTGCTACGCTCCCTCCATAACAAGAACATCCTTCCTCCGATAAGGACACTAAAATTGCACACAATACTCCAGGTGTGGCCTCACCAAGGCCCTTTGCAATTGCAGTAAAGCATCTTTATTCCTATACTCAAATCCTCTCACTGTGTAGGTCAAGATACCATTTGCCTTCTTTACTGCTGTTGTATGTACCTGTGCATTTACTTTCAATGACTGATGCAAAAGGACACCTTGGTCTCACTGAGTATGCACCTCTCTCAATTTACACCCATTCAAATAATAATCTGCCTTCCTATTTTTGCTACCAAAGCGGATAACCTCATATTTATCCGCATTATACTGCATCTACCATGCATATGCTCACTCACTTGGCCTGTCTGAATCCCATTGAAGCATCTCTACATCTCTCTTACAGCTCACCCTCCCACCCAACTTTGTATCATCTGCAAATTTGGAGATAATACATTTAGTTCCCTCATCCAAATCATTAATATAAAATGTGAACAGTTGGGGACCCAGCACAGATCCCTGTGTATCCTAATAGTTACTGCCTGCCAATCGGGAAAAGGCCCATATATTCCAACTTTTTGCTTCCTGTCTGCTAACTAGCTGTCAAGACACTACCCAAGTGCTTTAACTTTACATATTAATCTGCCATGTGATACCTTGTTGAATATCTTCCTAAAGTCTAAATAAACCACATCCACAGGTTCTCCCTGGTCAACTCTACTAGTTAGATCTTCAAAAAATTCAAGTCATTTTATCAAGCATGATTTTTCATTCGTAAATCCATGCTGACTTTGTCTGATTGTTTTCCAAATGTTGTGCTATGAAATCTTTGATAATGGACTCCAGCAATGTCTCTACTCCCGACGTTAGACTTACCGGTCTGTAGTTCCCTGTTTTCTCTCTACCTCCTTCTTTGAATAGTGGGGTTACACTCGCATGTATAATTACTGCATTAGCATTGTTTCATTGCACATATGGAACAGACACCAGCTATCTTTACTCAGATAATAACCATCCTGGACGACCCCACCTTTTCAGTCAAAGGCAGCTTTACCATGAGAAAAGAAAAACAGTTTTTCTTTCTTCTCATTCCAAAGCCCAATTAATGTATCGTCATCCGTCCTACTCACGCAAATACTAAAGTTACTCTATCGGAAACAATACTCACGGAAAAACAAGCTGAAGGAGATGAAGTGTGCTGACCTCATGTTGCAGGAATAGTTTCCTCTGCTGTTATGCAATCAAAGTTTGTACTTTACAGTAAACTTTGAACCATCTGTGGCAACGTCAAGTGTAGAGGTAAACTGCCGCACATTAGTTAAACAGTAATGAGGTCTAGTGCTTAGTAATAAAAGCAAGAAACGCTGGAACTACTAGGCAGCTCAGAAACATCCGTGGAGAGGATCCCCTGAGAAACAAGTATTCTGCTTTGGATACTTGTGGGGGGGGGGGGGACTTACCAGGGGTAAGCCATGGGGTACGGGCCTCTGGCACGGAGTCTGTCCCTGTTGCTCAGAAGGGAAGGGGGGAGAGGAGCAGAGCATTAGTAATTGGGGACTCGATAGTCAGGGGCACAGATAGATTTTGTGGGAGCTTGAGAGACTCACGTTTGGTATGTTGCCTCCCAGGTGCAAGGGTACGTGATGTCTCGGATCGTGTTTTCGGGGTCCTTAAGGGGGAGGGGGAGCAGCCCCAAGTCGTGGTCCACATTGGCACTAACGACAAAGGTAGGAAAGGGGACAAGGATGTCAGGCAGGCTTTCAGGGAGCTAGGATGGAAGCTCAGAACTAGAACAAACAGAGTTGTTATCTCTGGGTTGTTGCCCGTGCCACGTAATAGTGAGATGAGGAATAGGGAGAGAGAGCAATTAAACACGTGGCTACAGGGATGGTGCAGGCGGGAGGGATTCAGATTTCTGGATAACTGGGGCTCTTTCTGGGGAAGGTGGGACCTCTACAGACAGGATGGTCTACATCTGAACCTGAGGGGCACAAATATCCTGGGGGGGAGATTTGTTAGTGCTCTTTGGGGGGGTTTAAACTAATGCAGCAGGGGCATGGGAACCTGGATTGTAGTTTTAGGGTAAGGGAGAATGAGAGTATAGAGGTCAGGAGCACAGATTTGACATCGCAGGAGGGGGCCAGTGTTCAGGTAGGTGGTTTGAAGTGTGTCTACTTCAATGCCAGGAGTATACGAAACAAGGTAGGGGAACTGGCAGCATGGGTTGGTACCTGGGACTTCGATGTTGTGGCCATTTCGGAGACATGGATAGAGCAGGGACAGGAATGGATGTTGCAGGTTCCGGGGTTTAGGTGTTTTAGTAAGCTCAGAGAAGGAGGCAAAAGAGGGGGAGGTGTGGCGCTGCTAGTCAAGAGCAGTATTACGGTGGCGGAGAGGATGCTAGATGGGGACTCATCTTCCGAGGTAGTATGGGCTGAGGTTAGAAACAGGAAAGGAGAGATCACACTGTTGGGAGTTTTCTATAGGCCTCCAAATAGTTCTAGGGATGTAGAGGAAAGGATGGCGAGGATGATCCTGGAGAAAAGCGAAAGTAACAGGGTAGTTATTATGGGAAACTTTAACTTTCCAAATATTGACTGGAAAAGATATAGTTCGAGTACATTAGATGGGTCGTTTTTTGTACAGTGTGTGCAGGAGGGTTTCCTGACACAATATGTTGACAGGCCAACAAGAGGCGAGACCACGTTGGATTTGGTTTTGGGTAATGAACCAGGCCAGGTGTTGGATTTGGAGGTAGGAGAGCACTTTGGGGACAGTGACCACAATTCGGTGACGTTTACGTTAATGATGGAAAGGGATAAGTATACACCGCAGGGCAAGAGTTATAGCTGGGGGAAGGGCAATTATGATGCCATTAGACGTGACTTGGGGGGGTAGGGTGGAGAAGTAGGCTGCAAGTGTTGGGCACACTGGATAAGTGGAGCTTGTTCAAGGATCAGCTACTGCGTGTTCTTGATAAGTATGTACCGGTCAGGCAGGGAGGAAGGCGTAGAGCGAGGGAACCGTGGTTTACCAAAGAAGTGGAATCTCTTGTTAAGAGGAAGAAGGAGGCCTGTGTGAAGATGAGGTGTGAAGTTTCAGTTGGGGCGATGGATAGTTACAAGGTAGCGAGGAAGGATCTAAAGAGAGAGCTAAGACGAGCAAGGAGGGGACATGAGAAGTATTTGCCAGGTAGGATCAAGGAAAACCCAAAAGCTTTCTATAGGTATGTCAGGAATAAGCGAATGACTAGGGAAAGAGTAGGACCAGTCAAGGACAGGGATGGGAAATTGTGTGTGGAGTCTGAAGAGATAGGCGAGATACTAAATGAATATTTTTCGTCAGTATTCACTCAGGAAAAAGATGATGTTGTGGAGGAGAATGCTGAGTCCCAGGCTATTAGAATAGATGGCATTGAGGTACGTAGGGAAGAGGTGTTGGCAATTCTGGACAGGCTGAAAATAGATAAGTCCCCGGGGCCTGATGGGATTTATCCTAGGATTCTCTGGGAGGCCAGGGAAGAGATTGCTGGACCTTTGGCTTTGATTTTTATGTCATCATTGGCTACAGGAATAGTGCCAGAGGACTGGAGGATAGCAAATGTGGTCCCTTTGTTCAAAAAGGGGAGCAGAGACAACCCCGGCAACTATAGACCGGTGAGCCTCACGTCTGTAGTGGGTAAAGTCTTGGAGGGGATTATAAGAGACAAGATTTATAATCATCTAGATAGGAATAATATGATCAGGGATAGTCAGCATGGCTTTGTGAAGGGTAGGTCATGCCTCACAAACCTTATCGAGTTCTTTGAGAAGGTGACTGAACAGGTAGA
This sequence comes from Scyliorhinus torazame, assembly GCF_047496885.1. Classification (NCBI taxonomy): domain Eukaryota; kingdom Metazoa; phylum Chordata; class Chondrichthyes; order Carcharhiniformes; family Scyliorhinidae; genus Scyliorhinus; species Scyliorhinus torazame. The sequence goes on from NC_092708.1 coordinate 338,793,823, forward strand.
CGAGGGTAGAGCAGTTGATGTGGTGTATATGGATTTCAGTAAAGCGTTTGATAAGGTTCCCCATGGTAGGCTATTGCAGAAAATACGGAGGCTGGGGATTGAGGGTGATTTAGAGATGTGGATCAGAAATTGGCTAGCTGAAAGAAGACAGAGGGTGGTGGTTGATGGGAAATGTTCAGCATGGAGTTCAGTTACAAGTGGCGTACCACAAGGATCTGTTCTGGGGCAGTTGCTGTTTGTCATTTTTATCAATGACCTAGAGGAAGGCGCAGAAGGGTGGGTGAGTAAATTTGCAGACGATACTAAAGTCGGTGGTGTTGTCGACAGTGTGGAAGGATGTAGCAGGTTACAGAGGGATATAGGTAAGCTGCAGAGCTGGGCTGAGAGGTGGCAAATGGAGTTTAATGTAGAGAAGTGTGAGGTGATTCACTTTGGAAGGAATAACAGGAATGCGGAATATTTGGCTAATGGTAAAGTTCTTGGAAGTGTGGATGAGCAGAGGGATCTAGGTGTCCATGTACATAGATCCCTGAAAGTTGCCACCCAGGTTGATAGGGTTGTGAAGAAGGCCTATGGAGTGTTGGCCTTTATTGGTAGAGGGATTGAGTTCCGGAGTCAGGAGGTCATGTTGCAGCTGTACAAAACTCTGGTACGGCCGCATTTGGAGTATTGCGTACAGTTCTGGTCACCGCATTATAGGAAGGACGTGGAGGCTTTGGAGCGGGTGCAGAGGAGATTTACCAGGATGTTGCCTGGTATGGAGGGAAAATCTTATGAGGAAAGGCTGATGGACTTGAGGTTGTTTTCGTTGGAGAGAAGAAGGTTAAGAGGAGATTTAATAGAGGCATACAAAATGATCAGGGGATTAGATAGGGTGGACAGTGAGAGCCTTCTCCCGCGGATGGAAATGGCTGGCACGAGGGGACATAGCTTTAAACTGAGGGGTAATAGATATAGGACAGAGGTCAGAGGTAGGTTCTTTACGCAAAGAGTAGTGAGGCCGTGGAATGCCCTACCTGCAACAGTAGTGAACTCGCCAACATTGAGGGCATTTAAAAGTTTATTGGATAAACATATGGATGCTAATGGCATAGTGTAGGTTAGATGGCTTTTGTTTCGGTGCAACATCGTGGGCCGAAGGGCCTGTACTGCGCTGTATCATTCGATGTTCTATGTTCTATGTAGAACAGCTATTGTTTCAGAACGTGATCTTTCATCAACCCTTCTGATGAAATGTTAACTCTGTTTCTCTCCCCACAGATACTGCCTGACCTGCTGAGTATTTCTAACATTTTCTGTTTTTATTTCAGATTTCCAGCTTCTGCGGTATTTTGCTTTTGTATATTGCTTCGTAACACATTCTCTAACATTTCACTCTTTCAGGTCCAAAGACCTCAGTTCATACTAAAATATAGTTTCTCAGGTACAGGCAGCCATTTCATAGTGCGCTCAATTGGCTGTGATTTGATGCCACTTGTGCTGATTAAGGTGCGAGATACTAGCAAAGGACAATTAACTATTTGGCCAATGTCCCCCCATGGGGAGAAGCAAGCTTCCGCGTCCTGAGCAAATGTAAAGTTACCTCAACTCTCATCAACTTTAGAAGTTCACCTTTTGCTGCACTGATGTAACATTATTCCATTTCCTGGAATCCTGTTGTACTAGGCCTGTATTCACTAGGGTTTAGAAGAATGAGAGGGGATCTCACTGAAACATATATAATTCTGAAAAGGCCGGATGGACTGGGCGTAGAGATAATGTTTCCTCTGGCTGGGGTGTTTAGAACAAAGGGTCACAGTCTCAGGATCCGGGTTAGGTCACTTAAGACTGAGATGAGAAGAGATTTCTTAACTCAGAGGGTTGTGAATCTGTGAATTCTCTACCACAGAAGGCTGAAGAGGCCAAGTCATAATAGATTTTGGAAGGAAATATTCTAGACACTAAAGGCATCAAGGGGTATGGGTAGACAGTGGGAGTATGGTGTTGAGATTGAGGATCAGCCAAGATTATATTGAATGACAGAGCAGACTGTAATGATATGTATATAGGCAAGCTAGTGAAGGGTTAATTATTACATCTCTGTGTAATTCAAACACTAGAGGGCACCACCATATCTCAGTATATAAATCAGACCTCAGGGAATGCTGGGTGATTAGCAAAGGAGAAAACCTGAGAACAGCACAAGGAGGTGATTAGATTAGAGAGAGTTAACACAAGGATATTATTAGTGACTAATGATTGGTGGATTCTTTGTCATCAACTCAACAGACCATTCAGGATCAAAAGACAAAGAACAACGACATATTTCACCAAGGGTAACATAACACAGACTACAAGGGCCGAATGTTTTTCGCCTGATCTTACTTTCTATGTGTCTCGGAGTGAGATTCCATTCCTAATTTATGAACCAATTAGTCTTGTGTTGAGGCTTCCTGACTACTGGGGAACTGGATTGAGATTGTGCAAACTCATTTTACGTGGCATCATTGCAGCCAACAGAAAAACAAGGCTGGCACCCTTCAGATTCAAGACCATGGCTGAATTTTTATGGAGTCAGGGAGATCTGTGGAGTGTTCAAAATGGCGGGCAGAACCCGGATCCAGATGTTCCACTCCCATTCCAGGCATTGCTGATGTGGACAGCTGTGTGAAAGGGGCAGGCTCACTTTGTGGGAATGCATCACAACTGTCAGGTGACTGAGGGTTGGACTTCTTCCTGCAAACTTCAGTGACACTGGTAAGATCATTCATTCACACGTCCACCCGGTCATTGTATTTGCCACTAAGCAAGTATAGATAGCCATTCTTTAATTTATATAGTGTATTTACATAAAGGGGGAAAGATATACTGAACAATGTGAGATATAACACCGCACGAGAACCCATCAGTGATTAAAATGCCTTGACAATTTTTGAGATCATAAACTCCATTGTGGTGCTCCCCACGTGTTGCCTCAGAGGAGGTGGAGACAATGTGCTCACCTCTCTGTCCATGAGGCATTGAAGAGCATCGTGGTCCATCTCTTTGTGCACGTTCCTGTTAACCAACCTACCTGAGACTGTGGGACCTGAAATTCTACAGGGGCAGCCTGGAGCACGTACTGCATTTCAGGGGTCTGTCGGAAGGGCCGGGGAAGCAGGGGAAAATGAGGAACTGCTCACAGCAGGCTCATTCCCCTCTGTAACCTCCCCAGCAATGGGTGGCTTTCTGGATGGTTGGATAGGGTGTCATCCATTCCGTTATCTGTTGTGCCACCAGCGAGAACGCCCTGTTATGGGTTTGCAGCTCCTCATGTATTCCCTGGAGGACAGTGCTCATACACAATGAGTCTCGTTGCCTTTGCAGGAATTCACCCTGCACCCTGTATCCATTGGGAGTGGTGTAGCCTGTGACTCCCTGTGAAACTGGCCATTCACTCTCACGGTTGGAGCTCATGCAGTCAAGCTCTTCACTGCGATGGACTTCTCTACTCACAGTGCATGAGCGCACATTACCTCAGGGAACTCCATCAGGTGTCCATTCACCTGCTGGTCTAGGTACTGTGGCCCATAAGGTGACTTCTGAGGCCCCATCTCTATAGCAGCTGCAGCAACATCATCACTGCCTTCCCTTCTCTGATGGAGCTTTCCACATATGTCTTTGACACCTTCTTCTGCACTCTGGTACTGTGCCCTTCACAACGACCAACTCGGAATCTGGAAATCTTTTCATCCTCCTCCTGATGCTCGAGGGAAATTCCAGTTCTGGGAGGGTGGGAATGAGGCAATAGGACCTGTATGACACACAACAAGAGTTCATTAGCATAATCCTTCTTCAGTGTGAGTGCACATTGCAGTTACAGGTCATTATTAAAACTGGAACTCTTCTTTTATGTTTTAACATGTGCCAAATCATCATTATGTCTGATTCATCTCCCCTATGCTGAGCAATCATCACCACCACGACTTCAACTATGATTGAAGATGCCTTTAACACCACCTTTGGCACCAGAAGTGGATGATTTGCCATCTCCTGCACTGGTCTGGAAAGTGTTGCTATATTTGTTTCCCTCTTTATTTGGCTCTGAATATGGCGGTCAATATGGACGCCTTCCTTAATTCTAATTACGTTTGCTCTAGAGTCGCCAGGTGTCTTCAGATACCGCCACAAGGTTCAAACCCGAATACTGATCAAAGACTCGATACACCAGTTAGTTCAAAGTCAATGCTTATTTATTTACACACACAGTTAAATACACTCATGCACAAATACTACAGACTAAACTATCACTACTGCTAAAGCCTATACTTAGCATTGGGCGCCCACTCAGTCAGAGGAACAATGGCCGTTGTTCGGTTCTGAGGCTGCTGGGGTCGAAGTGGTGAAGGAGAACAGCTAAGATAGTCTGTCTGGTAGCGTGCGTAGACCTTGGACTTACTTGTTCTGGTGCAGCTGTTGGGCAGGTCTCTCCTCGCTGAGAGACGGAGCCAAGAGTCGATTCTCTCTTGGGGGATCCTTCTTATACCCAAAGGGGCTTCGCGCGCTTTTGGGTGGGCCTTGAACTTGGCCCCAATTAATTGGGCCGTTTCTCGATCATTCCTATCGATTTCCTCCAATAAAGGAGTGGGTGCCCTGATGGCTGGGCGTGTCCTAGGTGGCCGTTGGCCTGCTCTGTTCTGGTCTCCTCTGGCGCCGGGGTGTCTGCCTTAGTATTGTTTACTTAAATGTTACTCTTTTATCCCCAGAGATGGCCCATTAGTATGCTAATAGGTTTGCAGTTTTGGTCTTGTCTGAGAGCTGCGGCTCCAATATGCAGACAAACCCTGAACCTGCTTGCTTTCTCAGTATTGTCCATTTTCCCTGCAATCTTTGCAAAGTGTCCATTTTGTAATCGGGACGTGGTCATCCCAGATGGCTCCACTCCCTCCTTGTGGTCCTCAACGCGAAGCGTGAAGGATCACATTACCGCACCGTCTTCATTCTCTGACCAAGCGGGGCACCCATAAACACTTCACGGGCTCTACACTGCCCTATCCTATGAAACACAATTTTTACCTAAAATCATTTTACATACACACATCATTATAAAACTCTACGGGGCGCTATGACATTCAGGCATGCATTACAAAATGAAACAACTGGAACCTCTAACTATCCTCAATAAACTGTCCTCACTCAAACAATCAAAAATAATCTACAACTCTTTAAACTGTACAAATAGCAGCAACACAAGTTTCTCTGGCTTGGCAGTCAAGCACAGAGGTTTACATTTCTTTATTGAACGAACAAAGCACACATAAAGAAAAACGGATGCACTTTAATTCACTCGAGGGGTTGGGGGGTTTGGTGAAGTCCGAAAATAGGGGACCTAAACGTGTATACCGGGGTGCGAGAGCGGGAGGCTCTCCTTCGCCATTTTCTGAGTCTAAGTATCTGCACGATACTGCAGAGTATCGCCAGTACCACGAGTGATTCTACTATGTAAGATAGTGAATACCAGGTTATAAACTTGTCACACCAAGTTGGGGTATTGGTAACTGTCTCGGGGGTAACTATCTCGGGGTTAACTATCTCAGGGTTAACTACCTCGGGGTTAACTATCTCGGGGTACAATGTATGGCAGGGGTGGGAATCATTCACGGCCTGTGTGGTAGGGGTCAGGGGGGTAGCGTCCACACGCAACTGGAGGGATCCTGCTAAGATCCAAGTGTAGAACATGAAGGTTGCCTTCATCTTTCCTTTTGTCAGTCTTCTTCTTTTTCTTCCTTTAGGGTTCCTGAGGTTCCGGAGTTCTATGGACACACGCATAATATCTGTTATTATCTTGCTTAAGATCTCGTATGTCTGTCTGTCTGTCCTTTGTTGCCAATTACCCACTATAATTGGTCACCATCTGTGACTCCCTCATTTTAAAAAATTAAACCGAATATTTGGACAAGACATCCGAGATAAATACTGACACAGTGCAAGCCGTCTCGCAGCCTGTGCGATCTACCATCCTAGTGTTTGAGGATGTAAATAGCATACGGAAGCAACCTAAGGGTCGCCAGAAACAAACAAAAGAATTTTGAACTAAAAGTGCCAAAATGGGGTGCGTATTGGGCCGCGGCGGGTAAGAAATGGGTGGAATCCCTGAGTAGGACGGTGATCAGTGCCGTTTGTGCTCTACCCGAGCGTAGATGACCAGAGGGGGGTCCTTAGGCAGGGCGGGGACCAGTGCCGTTTCTCCGCTGCCTGAGCGACCGGCAAGAACGGGTAAGAATGTGGTCGTCGTGGGGGCTGCCTCTCGTGATCGAATCAGAAGAGTAGCTATGAGTGGTGTCTGTTGACAAACTAGCTGGACTGGCTGGGGGAGGGTAGGAATACGTCATCTGTGGGCGGGGCGTGCTCGTCGTGAGCAAGATGTGGTGTACATGGTTGTTCTGCGAGCCATAAGCCTTAAGCTGGTTTATGTGAAACCACGCAGACTTGCCGTTGGGATATGTGATCTTGTATATCGAGGGGCTGACTTTGTCCGAAATGGAGTACTGTCCGGAAAATTTGGGGGAAAGGAATGAACTGGGGTTGTATAGGGAAAGCATCACTTGCTGCCCTACTACAAACTCGGTGGCATGTACCGTTTTATCGAAACAAGCTTTGCTTTGTTTCCTCCTGGTCCCAAGTCTCACAGCTGCTGCGAGCTGGGCTGCCTTTATATTCTCAATAAGCTGTTGTGCAGCATTTTCATGCGTGAGGGCTGTGACTGCGGGGCTGGCCAAATCCAGTCCGAATAAATACTCTGTCCCTTTCATGGGGCATCCGGTCATGAGGGTGTGGGGGGTGTATCCTGTGGACGTGGATACCGTGTTTCGTAGGAATATTAAAGTAAATGGGAGAACTGAATCCCAGGAGCTGTTGTTCTGTTGCACCATTTTCCTTAGAGTGGCTTTTAGACTTCTGTTAATTCTTTCTACAATGCCGCTGGGGGTGGTATGCAATGTGAAACTTCTGCCTAATTCCGAAAATTATGAGGACGTTCTTCATTACTCGTCCTGTAAAATGGGAGCCTTGATCGGACTCTATACTGCGTGAGACGCCCCATCTTGTAAAGATGTGCTGTGTTAGGATTTTAGCTGTTGTTTTGGCTGTATTCGTTCTCGATGGAACAACTTCCACACATTTTGTGAAGGTGTCGATGACCACCGGCACATACTTATAACCATTTCTGCAGGGGGGTTGGGGTCCTATATAATCTATCTGCAAATTCTTCCAGGGGCCATTAATGGGGCGGGTGTGACTAAGCTGAGCCTTTCTTGCATATCTGTCCGGATTGTTCTGGGCACAGATCAAGCAATCTTCAATGTAGTGAGTAACGAGGCTTCCGGGTGCGGCGATGGCCAGCTAAGTCGCACGTTTCGGCAGCTCCCGTTGGAACGGACTTTTGGGCTCTTGATAGGAGCCCCAACGGCAATTTAAACGGCCCAAAACACTGTGCGGTAAACCAGAAGGGAATCCCCCCGGACACGCATGGATAAGGGAGAGGATAGTGGCCGGATTGCGGAGGATCCTCTGGAGCAGCGGCAAGGAAGGCAAGCTCAAAGCAAGATGGCGTCGGGAGGTGGCCGTTTGTTATGGGGCCCGGACCAACAAGAGTTCCTGCGGCGCTGTGTGGAAGAGCTGAAAAAGGAGCTGAAGAAGGAGCTGTTGGCCCCGATATTACAGGTGATTGAAGGGCTAAAGGAGGAGCAGAAGACCCAAGAGCAGGAGCTTCGGGTCGTGAAGGCAAAGGCTGCTGAAAATGAAGACGAAATACGGGGCCTGGTGGTGAAGACAGAGACGCACGAGGCACAGCACAAAAGGTGTGTGGAAAGGCTGGAAGTACTGGAGAATAATTCGAGGAGGAAGAATTTAAGGGTTCTGGGTCTTCCCGAAGGCGCAGAAGGGGCGGACGTCGGGACATATGTGAGCACGATGCTTCACTCGCTAATGGGATCGGAGGCCCCGACGGGCCCTTTGGAGGTGGAGGGAGCTTATCGAGTTTTGGCGCGAAGACCGAGGGTTGGAGAAATACCTCGAGCTATAGTGGTGAGGTTTCTCCGCTGTAATGACAGAGAGACGGTCCTCAGATGGGCGAAGAAAACTCAGAGCTGTAGGTGGGAGAACGCGGTGATCCGCGTATACCAGGATTGGAGTGCGGAGGTGGCGAGAAGGAGGGCAAGTTTCAATCGGGCTAAGGCGGTGCTTCACAAAAAGAAGATCCAGTTTGGAATGTTACAACCGGCGAGATTGTGGGTCACACACCAAGGGAAGCACCACTACTTTGAGACGACAGAAGAGGCGTGGACATTCATTGCGGACGAGAAGCTGGAATAGTCTGGCGAGAGAAAGAGCTTTTGGGACAAAGTGGTGGGGTGATTATGTGGGGCGAGGAAAAAGGGGGGGGGGGATGATTTTTGAATTTGTTAATCTTGCGATCCTGTAACTTTTCTCTCTTCCCCATGTTGGGGGGGGGGTATGAGGAACTGTGGGCGCCGGCCATTAGGGGCGGGGCCGAGTGGGAAACGCGGGCTTTGTTCCCGTGCTATGGTAATTGTGGCGGGAACAGGGACGCAGGAAGGAGGGGGCCTCGCACAGTGGGGGCCGAGGACAAGGGGGGAAGCCGAGGTCAGCCAGAGTTCGCTGACTTCTGGGAGAAACATGGGGGGTGCAACTACGCTAGAAAGGGATCTAGCGGAGGGGGGGGGGAGAGAGGGGGGGTTAACTGGGTTGCTGTTGCTAAGGAGAAGGGGGAGCTGTTATGGGATGGGGTGGTCGAGGCGGGAGGGCGCCGTCGGGGGGATACACGGGTACGTGGGAACCGGGTGAGGAGCTAGGTTAAAAAAGGGGATGGCTAGTCGACAAGGGGGGGGGGGTAAAGAGCCCCCCAACCCGGCTGATCACGTGGAACGTGAGAGGGCTGAACGGGCCGATTAAAAGGGCACGGGTACTCGCACACCTAAAGAAATTAAAGGCAGATGTGGTTATGTTGCAGGAGACGCATCTGAAACTGATAGACCAGGTCAGACTACGTAAAGGATGGGTGGGGCAGGTGTTTCATTCGGGTTTGGATGCGAAGAACAGGGGGGTGGCTATCTTAGTGGGGAAACGGGTACTGTTTGAGGCAAAGACCATAGTGGCGGATAGTGGGGGTAGATATGTGATGGTGAGTGGCAGATTGCAAGGGGAGGCGGTGGTTCTGGTGAACGTATACGCCCCGAACTGGGATGATGCAAATTTTATGAGGCGTATGTTGGGACGTATCCCGGACCTGGAGGCGGGAAAGTTGGTAATGGGGGGAGACTTCAATACGGTGCTTGATCCAGGGCTGGGCCAGTCGAGGTCCAGGACCGGGAGGAGGCCGGCAGCGGCCAGGGTGCTCAAGGACTTCATGGAGCAGATGGGAGGGGTAGACCCCTGGAGATTTATTGGCCTAGGAGTAAGGAGTTCTCATTTTTCTCCCATGTTCACAAAGTATACTCACGGATAGACTTTTTTGTCTTGGGAAGGGCACTGATTCCGAAGGTGACAGGGACGGAATATACAGCCATAGCTATTTCGGACCACGCTCCACATTGGGTAGACCTGGAGGTAGGAGAGGAAAAAGAACAGCACCCACTCTGGAGAATGGATATGGGCTTATTGGCGGATGAGGGGGTATGTTTAAGGGTGAGGGGGTGCATCGAAAGGTACTTGGAGCTTAATGACAATGGAGAGGTTCAGGTGGGAGTGGTCTGGGAGGCGTTGAAGGCGGTGGTTAGAGGGGAACTGATATCCATAAGGGCACATAAAGGGAAGCAAGAGGGTAAAGAAAGGGAGCGATTGCTGAAAGAACTTTTGAGGGTGGACAGGCAATATGCGGAGGCACCGGAGGAGGGACTGTACGGGGAAAGACAAAGGCTACATGTGGAATTTGACCTGCTGACCACGGGTAAGGCAGAGGCACAGTGGAGGAGGGCACAGGGTGTACAGTCTGAGTATGGAGAGAAGGCGAGTCGGCTACTGGCCCACCAATTGAGGAAGAGGGGAGCAGCGAGGGAGATAGGTGGAGTGAGAGATGAGGAGGGAGAGATGGAACGGGGAGCGGAGAGAGTGAACGGGGTGTTCAAGGCATTTTATGAGAGGTTATATAAGGCTCAGCCCCCGGAAGGGAAGGAGGGAATGATGTGTTTCTTGGATCAGCTGGAATTCCCTAAGGTGGAGGAGCAGGAGAGGGTGGGACTCGGAGCACAGATTGAGATGGAGGAGGTGGTAAAAAGGGATTGGGAGCATGCAGGCGGGGAAGGCCCCGGGACCGGACGGATTCCCGGTAGAATTTTATAGGAAGTATATGGACATACTGGCCCCGCTTTTGACGAGAACCTTTAATGAGGCTAGGGAAAGGGGGCAGCTGCCCCCGACTATGTCGGAGGCAACGATATCGCTCCTTTTGAAGAAGGAAAAAGACCCGCTGCAGTGTGGGTCCTACAGGCCCATTTCCCTTTTAAATGTAGATGCTAAGCTCCTGGCCAAGGTGATGGCGACGAGGATAGAGGACTGTGTCCCGGGGGTGGTCCACGAGGATCAAACTGGGTTCGTTAAGGGGAGACAGCTGAACACGAACATACGGAGGTTGCTAGGGGTAATGATGATGCCCCCACCAGAGGGGAAGGCGGAGATAGTGGTGGCGATGGACGCCGAGAAAGCATTCGACAGAGTGGAGTGGGATTATCTGTGGGAGGTGCTGAGGAGATTTGATTTTGGAGAAGGGTATATTGGATGGGTACAGCTGCTGTATAGGGCCCCGGTGGCGAGCGTGGTCACGAACAGACAGAGGTCTGATTACTTCCGTCTTCATAGAGGGACGAGGCAGGGGTGTCCCCTGTCTCCATTACTGTTTGTATTGGCGATTGAGCCCCTGGCCATAGCACTGAGGGGCTCCAGGAAGTGGAGGGGAGTGCTCAGGGGAGGAGAAGAACACCGGGTATCCTTGTATGCAGATGATTTATTGCTGTATGTTGCAGACCCATTGGAGGGGATGCCTGAGATAATGCAGACACTCAGGGAGTTTGGGGAATTTTCGGGGTACAAATTGAATATGGGTAAGAGTGAGTTGTTCGTGGTGCATCCGGGGGAGCAGAGCAGGGGAATAGATGACTTACCGCTGAGGAAGGTAACAAGAGATTTCCGGTACTTAGGGATTCAGATAGCCAGGAGTTGGGGAACCTTACATAGGCTTAATTTAACAAGATTGGTGGAACAGATGGAGGAGGATTTTAAGAGATGGGACATGGTGCCCCTGTCACTGGTGGGTAGGGTGCAGGCGGTCAAAATGGTAGTCCTCCCGAGATTCCTCTTTGTGTTTCGGTGCCTTCCGGTGATGGTCACGAAGGCTTTTTTCAAGAGAATTGAGAAAAGTGTCATGAGTTTTGTGTGGGCCGGGAAGACCCCGAGAGTGAGGAGGGGGTTCTTGCAGCATAGCAGGGATAGGGGGGGGCTGGCACTACTGAGCCTAAGTGAATACTACTGGGCCGCCAATATCTCAATGGTGTGTAAGTGGATGGGAGAAGGGGAGGGAGCGGCGTGGAAGAGATTGGAGATGGCATCCTGCAAGGGAACCAGCCTACAAGCAATGGTGACGGCGCCATTGCCGTTCTCCCCGAAGAAATACACCACAAGTCCAGTGGTGGTGGCAACACTAAAAATTTGGGGGCAGTGGAGACGACATAGGGGAAGGACGGGAGCCTCGGTGCGGTCCCCGATAAGAAATAACCATAGGTTTGTCCCAGGGAGAATGGATGGGGGATTTGGAGCATGGCAGAGAGCTGGGGTTGTGCAACTGAGAGATCTGTTCGTAGACGGGACGTTTGTGAGTCTGGGAGCGCTGATGGAAAAATATGGGTTGCCCCAAGGGAATGAATTTCGATACATGCAACTGAGGGCTTTTGCGAGGCAGCAGGTGAGGGAATTCCCGCAGCTCCCGATGCAGGAGATTCAAGATAGAGTGATCTCAGGGACATGGGTGGGGGATGGTAGGGTGTCGGATATATACAGGGAAATGAGGGACGAGGGGGAGATCATGGTGGATGAGCTGAAGGGGAAATGGGAAGAAGAGCTGGGGGAAGAGATTGAGGAGGGGCTGTGGGCTGATGCCCTACGTAGGGTAAACTCGTCATCCTCGTGCGCCAGGCTAAGCCTGATACAATTCAAAGTTTTACACAGGGCGCATATGACCGGAGCAAGGCTCAGTAAATTTTTCGGGGTAGAGGATAGGTGTGGGAGATGCTTGAGAAGCCCAGCAAACCACACCCACATGTTTTGCTCATGCCCGGCACTGCAGGGGTTCTGGGTGGGGATGGCAAAGGTGCTTTCGAAGGTGGTGGGGGTCCGGGTCGAGCCAGGCTGGGGGTTGGTTATATTTGGGGTTGCAGAAGAGCCGGGAGTGCAGGAGGCGAGAGAGGCTGATGTCTTGGCCTGTGCGTCCCTAGTAGCCCGGTGAAGGATATTGCTTATGTGGAAGGAAGCCAAACCCCCGGGCGTGGAGACCTGGATAAATGACATGGCAGGGTTTATAAAACTAGAACGGATAAAGTTCGCACTAAGGGGTTCGGCTCAAGGGTTCACCAGGCGGTGGCAACCGTTCATTGACTACCTCGCAAAACGATAAAGGAAATGGGAAGGTAACAGCAGCAACCCGGGGGGGGGGGGGGGGGGGGGGGAGGGCCCGGGCGGGTCCTCAGGGATGTTTGTGTATAGATATTTGTACCAGGTTATGTATATTGGATTGCTTGATTTTATTTTTGGAGAGTTATTATTTTTGATATGGCAGTTGCCATTTAGTTTATATATTATTTATTTATTTGTTAAAACGGCCACTGTTATTTATATTGTTTTATTGTTGAAAAAAGGAAAACCTTTGTATTGTTTTGTTTGGCCAAAAAATTTTGAATAAAATATATATATTTTTTAAAAATGTAGTGAGTAACATCGGCTTTTATCAGGCCACCAGCAGAGAGGTCTGAGGTGGGTTAGGGTGGGTTCAATGCCTTGGTGTCCATGATTGTCATGGAACTGACAAATAATCTGGTTCCTGTCCTGGCTGGGAACTACATAAATGCCTTCTTTCAAAATCACACCGTTATGTATGGTAATTGCGTTCTTAAACTTAGAACATAGAACATAGAACGATACAGCACAGTACAGGCCCTTCGGCCCACGATGTTGCACCGAAACAAAAGCCATCTAACCTACACTATGCCATTATCATCCATATGTTTATCCAATAAACTTTTAAATGCCCTCAATGTTGGCGAGTTCACTACTGTTGCAGGTAGGGCATTCCACGGCCTCACTACTCTTTGCGTAAAGAACCTACCTCTGACCTCTGTCCTATATCTATTACTCCTCAGTTTAAAGCTATGTCCCCTCGTGCCAGCCATTTCCATCCGCGGGAGAAGGCTCTCACTGTCCACCCTATCTAACCCCCTGATCATTTTGTATGCCTCTATTAAGTCTCCTCTTAACCTTCTTCTCTCCAACGAAAACAACCTCAAGTCCATCAGCCTTTCCTCATAAGATTTTCCCTCCATACCAGGCAACATCCTGGTAAATCTCCTCTGCACCCGCTCCAAAGCCTCCACGTCCTTCCTATAATGCGGTGACCAGAACTGTACGCAATACTCCAAATGCGGCCGTACCAGAGTTTTGTACAGCTGCAACATGACCTCCTGACTCCGGAACTCAATCCCTCTACCAATAAAGGTACCAATAAAACTTCTCATATGGGGCTGGGAAGGTTCCTTTTAAAACTTCCCTGAGTTTTTCATCTTCCTTCTGGACTTTCGCTAGATCCTGAATGTTGATCTGTACTGGGGTGCTCCCGGGGGATTCCAAAAGTAACCATGCCTGGAACCTGCCTTCGCTGGGGCGTCTGCTTTAACGTTACCAGTGGGGGGGAAGAACGGTGATGACTGCGAACCTTAATTATGCCATATTCCCTATCTTTAGCTGTCTCTAGGATATGCCGGAGTAATGGGGCTGAGGGTAGGGGCTTTCCGTCTGCGGAAACAAATCCTCTAGTTTCCCACAGGGGTAGGAATTCCGTTAAACTGTTCCAGACATATAAGCTGTCCGAATATATTTCTGCTGGGGTCGGAAACAAGTCAGGGTGGTCTACAATGTACGCTATGGCTGCCAGTTCTGCTGCCTGCGAGCCTAGATGTCCTGGCAACTTTAGTGAAATCTCATTTAGGGCGCGTCCCTGCGTGTCCTCTACATAAATGCCGCAGCCGGTGATTCTCTTTCCATTCAAAACTGTGGAGGAGCCAGCCACAGAAATTTTCAGGGGTGCCCACGTGTCTGTGGGCTGGGGTTTCTGGGGTGTATTTCCTGCTTTCCTGGGAGCTGACTTAGGTATAAATGGGCCTGTGTTGTGTTTTGTGGTGATGATCTCACACTCATGTGGGGTACCTGCGTTGCAAATTGTCAGCTAGGAAAGTGTGGGTCTTGGTTCTTTTAACTGTAATGTCCCGTCCCTGTAAAAGAAGGGTCCAATGGGCTGCGCGGATTTGGCTAACTGTGCCATCTTTAACTCGACCGTCTAATAATAGCTGTGCTGGGGTGTGTTCAGTGAGAATGGTGATGGGGTTGAGTCATGTAATGTAGGCGAAGGACTGTACTGCCCAAAAAACTGCGAGCAGGTGTCTTTCGCAGGCAGAAAATCCTTGCTCGACCGGATTTAACACGCGTGAGGCGTATGCCACGGGGCGTAATTGGTCATGGCGTTCCTGGAGGAGCACGGCCGAAAGGGTTCGGTCGGTGCTTGCAACTTCGATTGCGTACGGCGAAAGTGGATCTGGGACCTGTAATGCGGAAGCTATGCTGAGGCCTCTCTTTAAAGCATCCACCGCATCCGTATGCTGTGGAAGCCATTCCCAAAGTGCCTGGTTCTTGAGAAGTTCAGATAGGGGCGCTGATTTTGTGGTGAAACCGTTGATATGGTTTTGGCAGTAGCCAACCAGTCCTAAAAATGACCGGAGGGCTGAGACATTATGGGGAAAGGGCAACTTGACAATTGAGTCAATTCTCTTTTGCTCGATCTTGCGTTTACCATGAGTGATTACTGTACCCAAGTACAGTTAGGGGCTGGTTTAGCACACTGGGCTAAATCGCTGGCTTTTAAAGCAGACCAAGGCAGGCCAGCATTTCACTTTTTCCTGCAAAATCTGGGCCTTCTTGGGGTTGACTTTACATCCAGTCTCTTTTAGGAGTCCTAGGGGTTCAGCGATAAGCGAAATGTGCTCTCCCTTTGTGACTGTCTGCAGTAGCAAGTCATCTACATACTGAACCAAACAATCGGGTCGGGAAAATTTTGCTAGTCCATTTGCCAGCTGTTGGTGGAAAATGGAGGGAGAGTTGTGGAAGCCTTGTGGAAGGCACATCCACGTATATTGTTGTCCCTGGAATGTAAAGGCGAATTGGTGTTGGCACGCTTTATCCAATGGAATGGACCAAAAGCCGTTGCTAATGTCCAAAACCGAAATTTATTTTGACTGGAGTCCCTGTTTGAGCATGGTCTCAGGACTCTTGGCTACGGTGGGGGCTGCTACTGGGGTTACTTTGTTCAGTTCCCGGTAATCAATGGTCAGTCGCCATGATCCATCGGGTTTCCTGACGGGCCAAATTGGTGCGTTATTTGTGGACGCTACTGATCGGAGTACACCTTGATCAAGCAGACTCTCTATTACCTTTGAGATTTCTCCCTCTGCTTCTTGGGGAAAACCGTACTGCTTTTGGGGTCTGGGGTCGGGACCTGTAATGTTCACTAAGCCAGCTATTTTGCCACAGTCGTGCTTGTGCTGTGCAAATGCTGCTTTGTGTTGCGGCAGGACTTCCCTAACTTCTTTATTCTGGCTAACGGCTCGAGGGTCGAACCAGAAGTCTCCTACTGAGCTAATTCTGTTTCCATAGTCTCCAACTGTGAGCGTGGCGGGGGCTCGTGCTGCCTTTGCCATTCTCCATACACATTTATTAACTGGATCAAAAGAGAGGTTGTGGGAGCTCATAAAATCGATCCCTAGGATGTGTTCAGCTGTCTGGGGTAGATCGACCAAAACTATGGGGTGTTTAGTCGTAATGTTCCCTATTTGTATCGCTACGGGGCTGTGATGTGTCCTTGTTGTAAATGACCTGTAAAACCGCTGAGTGTGATGGTGTCTGTTGTGGGCCACGTGTCTCGTTGAAACATCGTGGAGGAATTGAGCGTGGTGCGGGACCCTCCTGTGCCCCCAAAAAATTCTACGGGGTGTCCCCGGACTTTGTCTGCGACTACCGTCTACTGGACTGGTCCCATAGGGTGTCGCAGGCCCAAGTTGGGGAGCCCGAACACAGTCAGTCGATGCCGTTCATGTCTGCGTTCTCTGAATGGGCGCTAACACTATGGATTGGCTTTGCCCTATTCTTATTTAGGGTGCCTGTCTTTTGGGGTTTCTGCTGTTTCTGGGGGGGCTTGACATTCTCGTGCATAGTGACCTAATTGTCCACAGTTGTAGCATTCCTGGGATTTAGGCTGCTGTGGTCTGTTCCTTCCCTCATTTACCCATGCGGGGTTCTGGTGCGTCCTAACTGGATTCATGTCTGCCTGCTCTTCCTCGGGTTTTGCAAATGCAGTTTTGCCTTGGACGGATTGTTCCCAAGTGCGGGACAATCTTTTCAAAACCCATTTCTCGTTGTGGGCCTCGTCTGAGGGGTCGTAATTTGCGCAAGCTCTCTGTCCTGCCTCTGTCGCATGAGAGAGTAGGATTCAAGTCCATTTGGCCATATTATCCGCGGACAAATGGACGCGGGCTAACTCTCCGAAAACTGCTGCGAAATGTATCCACAAGCATTCAGCAAATGCTGTGGGGTGCTCTGTTTTCTTTTGCCTACACTTGTTTAGGCCTTCTACGGCGTCTCCTCTGTTATAGCCGATCGCATCCAGAATCGCTGTGTGCATCTCTTGGAGTGTGCCTCCTCTTACATTCTGTGGGTCGGGAAGGGCTGCTACGACTGAAGGGTCGAGGCTTAAAACTGTGAGCTTCACTTGTCCCTTTTCGTCCAGGCCGTACATGGTAGCCTGCTGTTTAACTCTAGCGAAAAACTGGTGGGGGTCTGATGTGGGAAGGAACGGTGTAATTTTTCCACATGCGTCCCGTAATTGGGTCACGGTTAACGGGTTGTATATAGGAAATCTGCGTTTCCTTCTGCTGCGGCCCTGCGGTGTGTGGTTACAGGGTTCATGGGGATGTGTTCTGCCTGTTCAGTCGGGGGTTGGGGTGCTTTTATCTTCTGGGATTTTTCTTGCGTACATGTCCCATGTATGTATCTGTGGGCAGTTCCATTCAACTCCTGCCAATCGGGGCAGTTTTTCTGGTCTAACTGGGGTCCAAATGTACTTTGAAACCCATTCTGGACAGAAAGCAGAGATTGCAATTCTGCAATTTGCTTCCGGCACTTTGCGTGGTTTACGGAGCTCTGCCTTTGTTCCGTCGTGGAAGCATGGAGTGCTCATAGGGCTGCTTTCAGATCATTGCACTATTTCTGCAATTTCTCCACTTGCTGTTCTGTCTCTTGTCTTACCAAGACCGCACGTTGCGTGTCCTGGTAGGCCTTATCATACTGCGTCTGAAAACTGTTCAAATGCGCGAGACAAGACTGATGTGCCCTCTTGGCATCATCCATCTCTCTGTCCCTTGCTGCTAACTGCTCTTTTAAATCTCTATTCCCCTTCTCTATCTCGCTCACATCTCCCTCACTATTTCTGTCTCTCTCCTCAATCTCTCTACAGAGCATCCTAACGACCTCCTCTGTACCTCACAATTGTGCCAAACAGGACACGATTGCCATCGGCTTGCGAGCTTTCCATAAGCTCTTCTTGTGGATCTCTGACAGGTTCTCCCACCAAGTATGTCCTATTATCCCGGGTCCTGTTTCGTCATTCTCGCAGAATTCGCTCCAAAGGGGCCATCCTTTCCCTTTTGAGGTACTTTCTGATTTCCTCCTCCCATACGGGACACTGTCCTACTCTACTGGTTGCTGCGCCTCGAATTCTTGGGGGTTCATAAGGCGTTCCATTGCCTTCATTGCCATTTTCTCTCTCTGGGACCTCTACTGAATTTGGAACAGGGGGTGATAAAGTGGTGATGTAAACACAGGTACGGCTTACACTATTTTCCGACCTACAAAACTCCCGACAGTTTTACACAACAAAATCTCTCAGGTTTACCTTATATCCCTGTTAGTACGCATGCATTAACACATTTCCGAATCTCGGAGGTTTGATCAGTATCATTCTCACACTTGTGGTTTTTCTGTTTCCAATTGGATTCCAATTCAAATTTGGGTTCTCTCAGAGTGACTAGGCCACTTCTAGGTCGAGTCCCGGCCGAGTCGCCAGTAAATGTTGCTAAATTTGTTTCTCTCTTTATTTGGCTCTGAATATGGCGGTCAATATGGTCGCCTTCCTTAATTTTAATTACGTTTGCTCTAGAGTCACCAGGTGTCTTCCGATACCGCCACAAGGTTCAAACCGAATACTGGTCAAAGACTCAATACACCGGTTAGTTAGTTCAAAGTCAAATGCTTATTTATTTACACACACAGTTAAATATACTCATGCACAAATACTACAGACTAAACTATCACTATTGCTAAAGCCTATACTTAGCTTCGGGCGCCCACTCAGTCAGAGGAACAATGGCTGTTGTTCGGTTCTGAGGCTGCTGGGGTCGAAGTGGTGAAGGGGAACAGCTAAGATCGTCTGTCTGGTAGCGTGCGTTGACCTTGGACTTACTTGTCTGGTGCAGCTGTTGAGCAGGACTCTACTCGGTAAGAGACGGAGCCAAGAGAACGATTCTCTCTTGGGGGATCCTTCTTATACCCAAAAGGGGCTTCACGTGCTTTTGGGCGGGCCTTGAACTTGGCCCCAATTAATTGGGCCGTTTCTCGATCGTTCCTATCGATTTCCTCCAATAAAGGGGTGGGTATCCTGATGGCTGGGCGTGTCCTAGGTGGCCGTTGGCCTGCTTTGTTCTGGTCTCCTCTGGTGCCGGGGTGTCTGCCTTAGTATCGGTTACTCAAATGTTACTCTTTTGTTCCCGGAGATGGGCCATTAGTATGCTAATGGACCTACAGTTTTGGTCTTGTCTGGGAGCTGCGGCTCCAATCAACAGACAAACCCTGAACCTGCTTGTTTTCTCAGTATTGTCCATTTTCCCTGCAATCTTTGCAAAGTGTCCATTTTGTAATCGGGACGTGACCATCCCAGATGGCTACAGAAGGCACATGCACTATTTTCATGGCCCTCTACTCCACTTGATCAATCACCCTGACTTTAACATGTGCACCATCTGGCCAGGCCATCACCTTAGCATTTTGAGCTCTCTTCTCCTGCAAGTGAACACTAAAGACCATTCTAGTGACTTAGAACCTGGTATCCATGTATGAGCATGATATGTTTGGCTGGGTGTCAAAGTGCTCATTCAGATGCCCCCCTATTTATGCTTGGATATACAAGTGTGTCAGTGCCATTTGGTCACACTTGTAGATGGGGGCATAGGTAGCAGCTCTATCCCATCAGAAGTCTCAGTATTCCGAGACCCAAACCACAGGAAAATGTGTGTAATGACTATATCACTGTAGTTGTTGGAGTTCTGCTATAATATCTTTACACATTAACCGGATGTTTTCAATGATTGGTCAATAACTAGACCACAACCCATTTTGCTAACCCATCTTTGGTAGTATTAAATCTTTCATGTCTGTTGTTCCAACATTCAACACACTCCAATTAAGTATATTAAAATCCATTTGCCATTCCTAAATCCATCATTCACTTTTTCACTGGCTACCTGAACACAAAACTTGATCTCATGAAATTTATGCATGATTTTGTGCACAATGTATAGTTTATGAGAACTGCAAATAGAAAATATTGCTTTTCCAGGACTTCATACCAGGTAGATAGACTGCCAGAGGTTGGGATACATGATGGAAATTGGGTAGAACAAATCCCTGTTTAATGTTGTTTCATTTTAACATTGGTCAGTTTTGTGGGGGCCACGAGGAATCCAGCACAAATTCATAGCATCAAACAGACAGCATTTGTATTTACAAGCATCTGTACACAGGGCCAGTAATTCACTACTGATTTCTTCTCTAGCCAGTACCACACAGACCAGTTCTATTTATACAATTGCACTGCTATTGATTGCCCCACCCCTCCTCTTATTGGGGGAGCTCATTTCCCCAAGTACCATGGGGTAACCAATTGTCCCCAGCCAATAGGATCAGGGCAGGTTATAACAATCAGTTAATGAAGTCTGTAATCTTGTTTAATGTCATGAGATTCATATTACGTTAATTTCCCCAGTCTGATGTAGGGGCCATGTGACCTTATTGGCACCATTTTGAAGTGCCCTCTCCCACTCCCTAACCTACCCACTCACTGCTGATCCTTCAGGTCTGCAGCATCTCCCAGAAATCTCCTGGTAATAGGCCCATTATCCTAACAATTTACTCACCAATGGATTGTGTTTGGGACATCAGGTCGAGGCAAGTATCCTTTCTGCCGCAGTAAAACAGAGGTGAAGCAGCTGTTATGTTTTTAATAATGACATAAAGGCTCCAATTTCTCACAAGATATTGTGCAAACAGATTGTGGGTTCATTAATTGAGACTAGGCACGTAAGAACATTTACACAGAGGCATAGAGCTTGAAGACATCAGAGCTGAAAAAAGGACCAGCAGTGAGTGGGAGATTGTACAAGTAGAAAGTTACCATATTTATTTTTTATTTTTAAGGTGTCAAGAATCCTGAATAAAATTAAGATTTGGATACAATAAAGTTTAAAGAATTGGATAAAAGGGAATTGATAAGAATGCAACTACCCTGGGGAGTTATTGCTATGCGAATTAGCTTAGCAGATGGCTAAACAGACATTTACTTAAGTGAAGTGGAGAACAATAGAGTATAGAATTATAAATGCGAAAACTACAGAAGAGTTGAGTTCAAAATGGAGATGTAAGAAGGCATGTCATACCTCCGTGCTAAAAGGCTGATTTCGAAGGCAGGGTGTTTGATAGAATGAGACCAAAAGGGAAATGCTGTATATCAGTAGCAGGGTTAGTTCTGTACTGGAGTAGAAGAAGGTGGTTCACAGTTATGATCATAGCTACATCCAGCTGGAAAGAAAAGTTCCCCCCAAATCAGGATTCTATGCTCAAAGCTGCTGTCTGAAAACCTCAAAGTCGCCACTGAATCAGAAGAAAAGCTTCCCAAAATTAAAGACACAACTCGTGTGTGGTAACTGTTTGCTGGATTTAGCTAATAGGGTTAAACTGGATGGGATGTTGTTTTGGGAGAAGGGACATTTCTCAGAGTTTAGGAATGTAGATAGATGTGGGATGAGCTTAATTCAAGGATACTATGTGTGTCATCATTATTGCATTTAAGTATACCATTGTTTTGCATGGTGGCATTTCTTGTTGTATGTTTTTACAAGCCAGTAAACATGTTTTTAGTTGAATGATTGCAACAAGACTGGAACTTCCCTCACCTTATGCCAAATTGAAAAGTAAATAATTAGAAACCGTGTTCCAAGATACCCTTCTGGGTTTTGGGGTACCCTCGCAATTACTATCAGCGGGGCTCTTAAAGTTTATTTTATTTCAAAAGTTATTTCATTTACCAATATAGAAATGTAGCAATATAAAGTATTTCAACTTGGGCATAATGTTCTCACGGTTTGTGTAATGAGGAAGGTGTGACAGAACCTAATTGCAGCTGTTACATTGGTTTATTGGGAACTGTTTCACTTAAAGTCACAATTTTCAGGAACACAACTATAAAACTTTAATTGAGAACTTATTGTATTTCCAAATTACATATGGAAGTGGATTTCATGCCACTAAGATGCTTATATTTATGGAGCTCCTAAATACAGTGCTTCACAGCTCCAGGGTCCTAGGTTCGATTCCCTGCTTGGGTCACTGTCTGTGTCTGCGGGGGTTTCCTCCGGGTGCTCCGGGTTTCCTCCCACAAGTCCCGAAAGACGTACCTTTAGGTAATTTGGACATTCTGAATTCTCTCGGTGTACCCGGACAGGAGCCAGACTGTGGCAACTAGGGGCTTTTCAAGTAACCTCATTGCAGTGTTAATGTAAGCCTACTTGTGACAATAATGATATATAAAACAAGGGATAACATGGAGACAAAATTGACTGAATAATAGAAAAGTGTAATGATGAATGAATATTTTTCAGGCTGTAGGAAGGTTTGTAGTGGAGTTCCCCAGGGTCTGTATTGGACCCTTGTTTTTTCTGATATATATTAATAATCTAAATCTTGGTGTGCAGGCAGCACTTTCAATGTTTGCAGATGACACAATATTTAGAAGCATTGTAAACTGTGAGGAGGACAGTGTAGAATTTCAAAAGGATATAGGCAAGTGGGCAGATGACATTCAGTGTGGAGAAGTGTGAAATGATGCATTTTGGTAGAAAGAACATGGAGAGACAATATAAAACAAGGGATAAAATTCTTCTCTGGGTGCAAGGGCAGAGGGACCTGAGTGTATATGTGCATAGATCATTGACAGTCACAGGGCAGATGACGGGCAGTTCATAAAGCATACTTCTATTACTCGGGTTCGACACTACTGCTAATCCTACTATAGTTACCCAGACTGACTAACCAGTTGCTGCAATCCACGTGGTGGGAGTGATATTTAATCAACCCTGTGTCTGTACTCACTGACTGTCTCCACTGGAAAGAGGCAGATCATGTGTGTGGTGTCCTCTATATAAAGGTTGGCGTAATGCCCTCCTGTGGTCGTGTCACCTCTGTGTATCATGAATGTCCATTGGTCGTGTCCTATCTAACTGATCTATTGGTTGAGTGTGTGTGTATGTCTCTGGTGCTCCCTCTAGTGTCTAGCTAGCCTACATGTATTTACATTAACCCGCCATGTACCCACAGTGATGCACATCACCACAGTGAACACATTGGAGAGAGTGCAGAAGAGGTTTTCAAGATTGGTTCTAGGGATGAGAAACTTCAGTTGTGAGGATAGATTGGAGAGGTTGGGACCTTGGAGAGAAGAAGGCTTAGAGGAGAATTGATAAGAGTTGTTCAAAATCATGAGGGGGCTGGACAGAATAGATGGGGAGAAACTGTTCCTGCTAGCAAAAGGATCAGGAACGAGGGGGCACAAATTTAAAATGATTTGTAAAAGAAGCAAATGGGATGCGAGAAAAAATCAATTCACACTGCAAGTGGTTCGGGGTCTGGAATGCACTTGAGGCATTCAAGACAGAACTAGAAAATTATTTAAATAGAAAAATGTGCAGGGTTATGGGAAAAAGGCAGGGAAATGTCACAAAGTCACAATGCTCGTTTGGAGAGATGGTGCTGACATGTTGGGCCAAATGGCCTCCTTCTGCACCATAAATTCTGCTGTGAACTTGGAATTAAAGCTAAAGAAAATACTAATTATGGCCAACTTACCCGTTTGTCGTCTTTGATTTTGCTCAAGATTAGGGATTTAGCAATCATGATCACCATATACTTTGGTTTATGGCAAACCTTTAAGGTTAACCAAGTAAGTTTAGGGCACAATTTTCTCTCGTGTAAAGACCGATGCTAACAGACAGATGAGAGAATATGCCAGGATATAATCAGCTGCCTGAAGATTCTGCTTCTTCAGAGAGTTTTCTTTGCACTGCAATTTGTTAAGAATTTTAAAAAATGTAAATAATTGATTTTCTAATGTAAAATTAGCATGGTGGTGGTCCACTGCAGTAACAACAATCTAACCAGAACAACTAGTTTGTATACATGCCAGATTTCATGAATATTGTCACACTCTTGGCAAATCATCTCTTGAGCCGGCATTTAAAGAACAACAACTTAACAATGTGGTCTTTTTCAGTTGCCCCTGCCCAGTACTGAAACAGCCCTCATCAGTCACAAGTGACAACTTCCACCTGTCTTCAGCCTTTGGTGCAGTTGACCACACCAATTTCATGCCTCTCCATTGTCACCCAACTGGCTGAGACATCTCCCACCTATTCTTCTCTACACAAGTATATCCAGAGTATAACTTACAATGGCTTCTCTTTCCACTCCCGCATCAGAGATTAAATGAATCTGTTCATAAATCTGGCGTCACACTTGAGCATCCAACCACAAATTCACACCATCACCGAGGCTATTTCCACCTCCATAACATCACCAGACTTTACCTCCGCATTAGCTTGTCTGCTGCAGTCCCTTTGTGCCTTTATTACCTCCAGGTTTGACTATTCCAATACATTCCTGAATGGTCTCCCACATTCTCTCTCTGTAGGCTTGAGGTCATCAAAAGCTCTGCTGCTTGTCCCTTAACACACACCAAGTCCCATTCACCTATTATCCCTCTGTTCTCCAGACTACACTAGCCCTTGGTCACGCAACAGCTTGATATTAAAACTCTCATCCTTGTTTTCAAATCCCTCCCCATCTCTGTAACCTCCTCCAGTCCCATTACCCATAGTGATATCTGCTCTCCGTTAAATCTGTCCTCATAAGCATCCCCAATTTTAATTACTCCACTATTAATGTCGGCACCTTCAGTTGCCTAGCCCCTAAGCTCGAAAATACTCTTCCCCATCTCACTTTCCTTCTTTGAGGCGCATCTTAAAACCTATCTCTTTGATCAAGCCTTTGGTATCTGACCTAATCCCTCCTTAAGTGTCTCGGTGTCATATTTTGTTTTATAACGTTCCTGTGAATCACCTTGAGACATTTCATTATGTCTAAGGCATTGCAAAATTGTTGTTGCTGTCGGTAATGATAAATGGGTTAATGACACATTCAGCAATAGCCGTGACCAACCAATTTATTGGATCACATGGAAAGTGCTATTTTTAATGTTGACATATTCTCATCCAGCACAATATCGCATTGGTTTCAAATCGATATGCTTGGCCAAATATCTAGTGTAAGGACACAATTATTAATCCTTCAAATATCAATGATAGTTCTGGCAAAATATGCAAATCTGATAATGGGGGTATTGCTAGATGGAAGAGAAAAGGAATATCCAAAAGGGTACAAATTCTGACATGTCGATGTGAAACTGTTTTATTCAAAAGTGGCTGAGATCAAGTGTAGCATTTTAAAACTTGATGAATGAATTTCTGCTACCAGATTTGGCCAATAATTGTGTACCCGAGTTGTTTTTATTTGCATTGATTTGTTCTGGTAAACACTTTGCAATTCATTTTACATTGCAATTATTTTTTTTAACCAATGTACCGACGCCCTTCCAAGTCTTTTCATCCTTGATGTACAGCTCCTGCTCCCTCAACCTTTTTCCCACAAAGCTGTTGATCACCCAATTCTTTTCCTGGTCCACAACTTAGTCAATATTGAAAACAGTTCTCTCTTCAAGGTCTTGTCCTCTTCTTTAAAAAAGACCCTTGACCCATCCCCCCCCCTCTCTCAACATTCTTGCAAACTACCCCCTCCCCCATTTCCAATCTCCCTTTCCTCAAGTTCTTGAACTTCCTTGTGTCTCCCAAATCTGTGCTCACCTTTCTCAGAATTCCAATTCGGAATCCCTCCAATCTGGTTCGGCCGCAGCCACAGTGCCAAAAGAGAACCCATAGTATCCCTACAGTGCAGAAGGAGGCCATTCGGCCCATCAAGTCTGCACTGGCCCCCCAAAAGACCACTCTACTTAGGCCCACTTCCATGCCCGCCTATCCCCAGTTAACCTGCACATCATTGGACACCAAGGGGCAGTTTAAAATGGCCGATCCACATAACCTGCACATCTTTGGATCGTGGGAGGAAACCGAAGTACCCTGAGGAATCCCATGCAGACACGGGGAGAACATGCAAACTCCACACAGTCACCAGCTGGAATTGAACCAGTGTCCCTGGCGCTGAGACAGCAGTGTTAACCAGTGTGCTACCATACCAAAGTCAGAGGCTGTGACATTGGTAAATGATCCTTCCATGTCCTTTTTAACCTGTAGCCTAGACATGGTTCACCAGGCCATTCCACTCCCAATACCTTTCCATAATGCAGCTTCGTGCAAAGGACTTGTCTGGTTCCATTCTCACCATAGCCAGGGAGTAACCAATAATAGCTTTTCTTTCTGCTCTCACATTGTTAACAAGTGCTCCAAGGATCGACTCTTAGCCCCTTCCTATTTCTCATCTACAGGCTGTCCCTTGGCTATATTTTCCAAGTTACGTGTCAGTGTAAGACTATTCCAATGCACTGCTAGCCAGCCTCCCACCCGTCACGCTCCACAAAATTAAGGTAAGCAAAACCTCTGCTGCTTGTATCTGGCTGCATCACAGCCGGGTATGGCAATTGCTCGGCCCAAGACTGCAAGAAACTTCAGAGAATTCTGAACACAGCCTAGTCCATCACACAAACCTGCCTTCCATCCATTGACTATCTACAGCTCCCGCTGCCTGGGGAAAGCGGGCAGCATAATTAAAGACCCCTCCCACCCGTCTTACTCACTCTCCCAACTTCTTCCATCGGGCAGGAGATACAGAAGTCTGAGAACACGCACAAACAGACTCAATCAGCTTCTTCCCCGCTGTTACCAGACTCCTAAACGACCTTATGGACTGACCTCATTAACACTACACCCCAGTATGCTTCACCTGATGCCGATGTTTATGTAGTTACATTGTGTACCTTGTGTTGCCGTATTATGTATTTTCTTTTCTTTTCATGTACTTAATGATCTGTTGAG
This sequence comes from Scyliorhinus torazame, assembly GCF_047496885.1. Classification (NCBI taxonomy): domain Eukaryota; kingdom Metazoa; phylum Chordata; class Chondrichthyes; order Carcharhiniformes; family Scyliorhinidae; genus Scyliorhinus; species Scyliorhinus torazame. The sequence continues at coordinate 338,820,591 of NC_092708.1, forward strand.
CTACTCGCAGAAAAATACTTTTCACTGTACCTTGGTACACGTGACAATAAACAAAATCCAAATCCTCACTCGCATCAAATCCTGTCAGTTCTATTTTCACTGATCTAAATTGGCTCACGTGTAAGCAACGATGACATTTTAAAATCCTCATCCCAGTTTCCAAATCCGTCGCTAGGCTTGCCTTCCCCAACTCTTGAAATCTCTTCCACATCATAACCCTTCAAAATAACCATCCTCCACCAATTCTGGCCTCTAGCACATCCTGGATTTCAATTGTTTCATCATTGGTGCCCATCCCTTCAGCTTAAATTCTAGAATCCCCTTCTTAAAACCTCTCTGCCCCGACAACCTCCTTAAAGATCCTTTTTAAAACCTACCTCTTTGAACAAGCATTTATTTGGTCACCAACCTCAACATCACACGAAGCTTGGTGCCATTCTATTTGATAATGCTCTTTCAAGGCGGCCTGGGAATGTTTTACTAAATTAAAGACATCATAAAAATACATGTTATTTTTGTTGTTGCACTGCTTAGAACACATGGGTAACTATAAACTTGCAGAGGATTGGAGTAGAGAAGTTTCCTTTTGAGGTATATCTGTATTTATTGAAATTACATTTCTCAAGAAATGGTCAAATTTCTTTGTTCTCAGAAGTTATTGTTTCACAGCCATCAGTGACAAAAGGAGGTGAAAGAAATGAAGGTTTCGACAAAGTTAGGAAAAGAAGGTCTTACAAAATGTAACATCGTTGGTGCCTTCCAGTTTGAATAATAATAAAACCAACACACACACACTGTCAGACAACCAAACTTGCCAGTTATTAAATAGTATAATTTTCAGCAATGTCAAAAATGTTGAGGTTACATTTGTTACAAAGTAAACACTACAATAACCTGAAAGATTGGAACAAAATAATTTATTCAAAGGGATGAACGGATTTGAAATGCTTGTGGTTTCCAGCTGCTCAGCATGGAGCAAACTATCCAGTGGGTACATGGACGTGACATTCTAGATCAACATGATGCCCCTCATTGTTTTACCAGCTCATCCTTTTTACAAAGCTCTTGTACACCGGTACTTAGGTTTCCAGCATCGATTCCCAGCTCCCGATGCATCTGTTCCTAAATCCCAGCTCCTCAACAGTTCCAGCACTGAATCCCGTTTGCTTGACCTGACATGACAGCAGCTTTGTAAACATGGGTCTACGAATTAGCAAAGTGACTGTGGAGAGACAAGTTGACAGACACTAATGCTGGGAACTAAAATAAGCAAATACCAGAGTATAAGCGCCTCAGGTGACAACCCTTTCACTGCATCCAATGAAAGTAACAACAGAGAGTTGCTGAAAATAAACTTAAGAGGCCCATCCTTAATGAGGATCTCAAAGGGGAGACTGATTTAGCATTTCAATCAGATCCTCACTTGCACATCAGTGATTAAGGCATAGCTCTGTGGTAGATTTGCAGTAAACAATGCAGTAATTTGGTTCAGTGGTAACTTGCGTCAAACAACTCCCAATTTCGGGAGACTTTAAATAAAGTGAGAGTGAACACAAAAACATTGCAAAGGAGGAGCAAATCTAAATCATTAATGGTTGGGTCTGAATGTTACCTACAAATTTCATGACCAATCCTTATTTCAAGAATAATCCCCATTTTAAATGATCAACCTCCACCTTTTGTAACTGCCAGTTGGCTACTCTCAGTAAAATTTGACAAAGCTGCAATAGTTCATATTGCAAGCCTCTTTACGCTGGCAAATCTACGAAGTATTGCCTGGTGCAAAATGTGGAGAAAAGCACAGTGTGAATCGCTAAATCTTTCCCTTGGAATACCTGCTGATTTTTCACTGTAACACAGTGAAAATGACAAATTCACATGTTGCCAACCATTGGTCTTCAGAGTACTGAAGTCACTGACTGAAGATAGTAATGGATTAAAAATAAATCTTTCCTCCTCAATTGAAGGTAGTGATTCGTGTTGACATGGGTCCACATGGGCTGTTCTTCATTAGTGATTGGACATAGAATTATGGAAAACAGGAGTAGGCCATTTCGGCCCTTTGAGCCTGCTCCGCCATTCAATATGATCACGGTTGATCCTTTACCTCAATGCTATACTCACACATGCTCCCCATACACTTCACACCTTTACAGTCTAGAAATCTATCTATTTTCTTGTAAAACATATTCAGTAACTTGACCATTACAGACTTCAGCAGCAGAGAATTCTACAGATTCACCACATTGAGCGAAAGGTTTCTTCTCATCTCGGTCCTAAATGGCCTACCCCATATCCTGAGTCTGTGACCCCTTGTTCTAGGCCCCTAGCCAGAGATACATCATTCCTGCATCCAGTCTGCCCGGCCCAGTCAGAATATTATACATTTCAATGAGATCTCCTCTCATTCTTCTAGGTTCCAGTGAATACAGGCCCAGTTGACCCAATCACTCCTCATTCGAGAATCCTGCCATCCCAACAATCAGGATGGTGGACCTTCGCTGCACTTCCTCTATGGCAAGTATATCCTTTCTTGGGCAAAGAGACCAAGACCAAAATTTTCCAGCCCTTCCCACCAGGGGGATATTCCAGTCCCGCCAAGGGCGGCCCCTGTGGTGAGCTCCCCGGTAGCGGAGGGTGCATGGAAGGCAAGACCCCATAGACATTGGTGAGGCCAATAGCAGGCCACTTCCTCCACAACAAATTATACCGCACCCCAAAACTGCACACAATAATCCAGGTGTGGTCCTGTGCAGTTGCTGTAAGACATCCTTGCTCCTGGAATCAAATCCTTTGGCAACAAGACACCAAAATCATAACAAAACGCTGCACTGCTGAACGTTTTCACATTTGCATTTCCCGCTGGATCTTTGAAGCTGTGGCCAATTCCTTTCCAGGCTGCAGACACTGAAACCACCCAATGTGCACCACAACAGATAATTCAGCAAAGACCAGGGATATTGAGCCAGGAACCGTACCCGTTTGTAGGTTTAATACCACAAAATGGAGTGTATTTACCAATCCAGCATCAGAAACTGTATTTATTAGAAAATATAGCATGTCTGAATGAGCCATGTCATAAACCATCAAGGGGGGGCGGGGAGAGACAGAGGTGAATTAAATAAATATATCTTTTGCTATACATTTGGAAACAATAAAATTCAAATTGATTGTGCATTCCTTACTCAATGGGCTCTACTTCAGTACAAACTAGGCCAATGTCTGATTATTGCTAATTTGTGAAAATGGATTTCATGGTCAGATGGTCTCCTCATTCTAGCCACACCATCAATTTGTTATTACTTCTCATCACATCACATGAACAAGTTGCAATATTCTTCTACATCCAATCACACATGGCTGCTCGTCAGGAGGAAGGGGGCTATCATGGCCATGTAACTCCCCACAAGAGAGAGTTTGCTGCAATAAGGGAACTATCCTGCCCGTGGAGCCTTCTGTAGTTAGGCAAGTGAGACTACACTGATAATGGATTGATTTAGGGGCAAAGATATGATTCATTTCTTAAGTTCAAATTTGTGGATGCCAAACAACATGTGATTCACTACAGCTTTCAGTTTGTAGCCTATTTACTCCAGAATTGGGAACCTGATTAGATCTGGTTATCCTCAGGATTGTGTGCTCAGTAAGATTCCAAGCAGAGGAATTAAATACTTTCATATCTTCAACTCAATCTGAAGCTTCATTTTAAATGAACTGTCCTTGCATATCAGACTACATGAAACAGGAGGAACGTGTTTGGCTCAATCTCATTTTACAGGTTTCCTCTCTGTCACCCCTCCCATCAAACCACAGCTACTCAGCTAATTGGAACTGAAGATTACTGGGGAATTTTACAGACAATGACCTGGAGTCACACTGTTGCAACTCTGGAGATTCCCTTTACCATAACTCATTGCTGAACCCAACTCGAACTTGAAGCTAAACTAATGGAAGTCACATTTTGGCCATGCTGTAGCTTACAGAGTAGCCAGGTTGTAATGCTAACAAAGGGACATGTTAAGTGCTTTTCATTGTTCCAACTACAACTCCCAATTTCATTGGACAATCAATGCTGTCAGTCATTACTTCAGGACACCTTGTATTTAACACAACTCCTGAAGTACCCCACAGAATGAACAATTACCACCAAATATTGACATGATAAAGTTATCGGTGTCGTTCCAGTATAACCTCTTTTGTCGTGAGAGGTAAAGTTCTTGCGCTCCAGATGGTCAGGTGAACCGCTCTAGCTCTCGGCGACCAGCTGCGAGGAATGTCCTTCTGTTGAAAATCAACGACGCTGTACTCCACTGGTGCAGACCCTGTATTGTAATTTTAATTCCCCTCGTGTTTAGCACATTAATGGGTCATGGATCTGGCAAATCTGAGGTATCAACAACTACTTTTATGAAGATAGTGTCATCTTTAATATACGTCCCACTTTCCAAGACAGTCTGTGTAACAAAGAGCGGGCAGCCTGAGGCAATATTCATCTCGCTCACTGGCTTCTTAAAACTACTACTGTTCGGATCTGGCTTAAACGCATCGCCTAAATGGCGACTGGCCGGAGCTTGGTCCAACAGCATCAACGTTACTTTCTGTTTAAAAGGCCATGGCAACAGTGCGTCGTACTCTCCCCTCATAACGACAAAAAACAACGATAAGTGAGTCCCTTTACCCATACCATCTCCATTGAGGTAAACTCGAGCGCACATCTTGTAGCCAAAGTATCCAGTGTAAAATGGCTGGCTGTACAAGGACAACGTTTTTCCACTAACGGCCTCCTGTTTTCGCCGTGTGTAATCGCGGATTTTCCAGATCAGTTTTCCATTGTAGCTTGCTGTTTCGAGCACTTGAAAGCGAAGGTCCATATCTGCCAAGCGCACATCGTGGACGCTGAGGAGGTTGTCATGCCTCTTCACTTGGTTATCCAGTGCAGCTGCAAAACCAAAAATATTTTCAGATTGAAAGCCTTTATTTGAGCTGAGCAATTTAGCAATAAATACTATGAGCTGATTTAAGGATAGTCGCAAGCATAGCCGTCTCAAGGAGGAGGCAGATAGCAGATCGAGAAAAAAAAAGTGTTTCAATTTTAAAAGTTACCACGCGGAAATCATTGTTGTGACAATAATACCCACCCTCTAAACAAATAAAATTTTAATGCCTTTAATTACGATGCAGTATTCCCTGAAACATCTGCACATTATCAGTGTAACCTCGTTGTGAATTCTCCATTATTTATAAAACTGGTTGCATTGCTGCTAACCTATGCTAATCTACAACAGCAGGTGACATAAGGTAAGGGAATAGAGTAACTGTACCATACTCACTCAGACTTGCCGTTCCTGTGCCTGTCCCACCAGTTCTGCCGGACAGTTCCAGCTGTCGGACCTGGATTTGAAGCTGGTTTACAGATTCTTCCAAAGATTTCACCTCTCCCACGGATTCCTCCTGCTTCTGACATGTCTGTTGTGATGCCTGATCAATGTTCATCAATTTATCGGTGTGACTAGCTAACATTCTCTACAAGACAAAAAAAAAAGAAAAATTAAATGCCATATTTGACACACTATGAAGGATATTCTTAGAGGTGGACAGGAAGACTCAGCATCCTGGGTAACCTAAAACCACATAATTTAGGATCAGATCCATGCTCAGCGACAGAAGAGGCAAAGGTTTGTTCTCTGATACATTTCCACTGTTTGGAACAGACAGGGAGTTTGTCACAAAAATTGTTCCAATTTTGGTTGGTATGGTGGCTCAGTGGTTAGCACTGCTGCCTCACAGCGCCAGGGACTCGGGTTTGATTCAGACCTCGGGTGACTGTGTGGAGTTTGTACTTTCTCCCCGTGTCTGTGTGGGTTTCCTCCCGGGTGCTCCGGTTTCCTCCCACAGTCCAAAGATGTGCAGCTTAGGTGAATTGGTCATTCTAATATTGTCCACAAAAAGGTAGGTGGGGTTACTGGGTTAGGAGCGGGGGGATTGGGCCTAGGTAGGGTGCCCTATTGGAGCAAGGACTGGTGCAGACTCGATGGGCCAACTGGCCTCCTTCTGCACTCCAAGAATTCCAAGATTCTATTCTCGGATTTTGGTACCTTTTCAAAACCTTTAACTATTTTATAAACTCTTAAGATTACCGCTCAGCTGCATCCTTCTTGATTAAAAAGCCGGTGCCTCTTGAATCTTTACTCATAGTTCATGCCCTTTCACACTGTTGTTCAGCTTCGTGGTCTTTAGATCCTGAATGTCACCTTGGTTGCTCAGCAAGCAGATGGTCTGACCAGAGGAGCACTGTACAGTCTGGTCAAGATGTCCTCTGACTTTTTATTCCTAAGCAGTTCGATATTCTACATCAAATTATATCATAGGCATAGTTCTTATACATTCCCACTAACTGGGATCTGCAGATAACAAAGCATTTTTTTATTTGAGCCAATAGTTCTTACCTGCATGTGTCCGAGTCGACTTTCATTCTTATTTGCAAGCTGTCCTAATTTACTTTGCTCTTTCTCCAAGTGGCTGATCTGAGCTGCCATAATATCAATCGTTTTAGATTTTTCCTGCAATTTGTTCTGAAGCTCAAAAATCTGCAACAAGATTTTTTTTAAATGCTGTTACCAAGGAATCCCTCATAAATCAGCAAGCAATATTTATCTCTTCACAAGAGATTTTGGACTTATGTCCTATATTGTACGGACATCAATTTGTCACTTTTTGCCGAGACCAAAATCTATAAACACCTCAGATATGTTCTTCTCATCTGCCATTTGTACTGCTGGGAGAGTAGGATAACCTGGGCCTCAGGCTGTCTCTGGATACCATGATCATCTGACAAGAGTTAGCACTGCTACAGACGGGGTTTTCCCTTTAGAAAGCATCCTAATTGCTATCAAGTTCTCAGTTCTCTCTCTCTTTCTCTCTCTCTCTCTCAAGAGGAAACTTTCATCACTTGTTAATGGGCCAAACAGATGCTTGCTGGGATATAAATTGGAGCCCAAACTCCTACTGGAGCCATTGGTCTGCCCCAATTTCCATACTTTTATAAAATGACAAATATGTCAAATGACTTTGTATATCTGGGACATTGTCTCCACTCATCCTTTATGAATCCAAAAATAAAACAAAATTACTCTCCAACCTATATATCCAAATATTGAGTGCAATCGAACGGCCATGCTGCGCCCGAAAAGCAGCGTGTCGGATCTACCCGGCTCGCAAAGCCTAGCAGGATCTAACGCAATCTCACAAAACGTTGTGATGTGAATCCCGCCCATTGTGGGCAGGATCCCTTTTTGGCAAATCTGCATATTAGAGCAAGACAACCAGTCTCACTTTAATATGCAGATCCCCAAAGCACCCAAGGCTTTGGGATCTATCCCCATCGCCTTAGAGAACTCGGGCGAGTGCCGTTCAGTGCTGGTCTCCACAAACAGGGACCAGACGGAACAACACTCTGGGGGGCTCCCAGGGGATTGGAGGCCCTCAGGTGCTACCCTGGCACTGCCAAGGTGCCAAGTTGGTATTTGTCACGTGGCAGTGATCAGGCCGGGAGTATCCTGGCGGGTTGCATTGGGGGCACCAGAAATCGGGACGCCATCTCTCGCTACGTTGAGGAGTCCTGTGAAGCGGAGCTCCTCAGTGCAGAAAATGGGGCTCTGTGCTGTCCCAGCTGCGCGTTCCCCACTGAGGCCTCCTATCTAACCCGAGTGACATTTAATAGCGTTGTGTTTCCCAGCGCTGCGGCCGCCGGGGAACACGTGGCTAAACACACTCGCTACGGAACTTCGTTCCCATTTAGTTAAATCGCACCCAAGGTGTCAGAAAGTGATCCACAATAAACATATCTGGATCTCAGCTAAATTAGAAGTTACAATGTGCACTTTGCATTTTAATTTAACCCAGTCGGAGTATAAAACATAAAACGGAGTTGGAAACTAATCGCGTACTTAAAAGTATAATGCTTCAGGAAGCACAATTCATATCAGTGAACATTATTCTTGCATATAACGAAGGAATCGAGTTTAGATTTAAGATGAATAAAAAGGGTGGATCACAAGCTTTTTCGATAGCTCTCAGATGTCTAGACTAAGGAGCTCATAGCTGGAACATTGCCCAGAAACATAAATGAGAACTTTTAACATCATTTCAACATGGCTAACGGCAGTCAAACCAGATCAAAGACCCAACACATAGCACAAAAACAGCTCTTCCTTGTCATAGCTACAGTTTCCAAAACAGACGCTATTAACTTAACATTTGAGATTATCCTAATTGTGTCAATCAGTGTCTTTCTAATTAACGTAAAGGGAAATAAATTGGATAAAAACTACTGGCGTAAAGAGAATAGATCAAAAGATTGGAACTTGTGTATTAGAAGGAAGGGAATCAAAGGGGGTAGACAGGAAAGTACAGTGGAGGCCATAATCACAGATCTGCCACAAATCTTATTAAATGGTGGCGCAGGCTTGAGGGGCCAAATGGCCTATTCCTGCTCCCAATTCACAGGTTCATATGAACGCACATGGGGCTAATAAAAAAAAAAGAGCAAGATATGTACCAACACACACCTAATGACAGTCAATGACACAATGGAGGGAAAGAAACGTCCTGAGTTTTCAGTCTAAAGACTTCAGAATTATTAATGACTTCCCACACAAAATCTGAGAGAATTGAAAGACTGTCTCAAGCTCTTCCCTACAAAACATATGCAAAGACTGGAATGGAAAGCGTTAAAAGTTTAAAAATAGAATTTATTTATATAAAGTGCCTTTCACAATCTCAGCATATATAGACATGCTTCTGAACAATCTCTTTCCTGATATTTGGCCACGGTTGCAACGCGTCAAAACCTGGCAGATAATCGTCACACAGCAAGATCCCACAAATGGCACGGAGATCAATGGCCAATTAATCTGCTTTTCATAGAGTTGGTGGAGGGATAAATACTGTACAGATGAATACCAGAGTGGTCTCCTAGAATTTAAATACAGTATTAAAATATCACACCCTAAACTTTTGAGGCAGAGGTTTGTCTAAAGTCGCACTCCAAAGACTTGAACATTTAATCTAGGCTAATACTCAAGTTCAATACGGAGGGAGTGCTGAACTGTTGGGAGGTGCCATTCTTTGCAAGAGATGTTAATCCAGATGGAGAAAGATCTCATGGTGCTATTTAAAGAGTAAGAGGGCTGTCCCAAGTTTCCTGGTCATTGCTTCTTCCTCGACCAAGGTTACCGAAACAAACAGATTAGGCAGGGCAGCCCGGTAGCCTTGTGGATAGCACAATTGCTTCACAGCTCCAGGGTCCCAGGTTCGATTCCAGCTTGGGTCACTGTCTGTGCGGAGTCTGCACATCCTCCCAGTGTGTGCGTGGGTTTCCTCCGGGTGCTCCGGTTTCCTCCCACAGTCCAAAGATGTGCAGGTTAGGTGGATTGGCCATGCTAAATTACTCCCAGTGTCCAAAATTGCCCTTAGTGTTGGATGGGGTTACTGGGTTATGGTGATAGGGTGGTGGTGTTGACCTTGGGTAGGGTGCTCTTTCCAAGAGCCGGTGCAGACTCGATGGGCCGAATGTAAATTCTATGATAATCTATGAACTGGTAATTGCTACTCTAGTGGAATCATGCTGCGTGCAAATTGATTGCCATGTTTCCAGACATTACAATAGGGATTATTACAACCAGGTGTATTTTTTAAGTGGTAAGAGTTTTGCGTTATCCTGAGATTTTGAAAGGCGCAATTTTAATTCCCAAGCAGACAGACAGGACCTAATTTCAAAAGTTAGCACCTCTTAACATCGCACCCTGCTTGACATGCCAACCTACATTTTGTGCTCTTGACGGTGGAATGGGCTTGAAGTCACAGCCTCCCGCATTAAAGGGGAACTAGGGCCACCATTCAGCCAATGGCACTCTTAGAAAAGGGGGGGAAATGTGGCCTATTTCCAAAAATTCCTTTTATTCCATGAAAATAGGACAACAGAGGAACCCACGAAAAATTGATCTACACCACTGCTGTAAAAATAAAAGGATAGATTGTGTGTCCGAAACAGAGACTCAAAGACACAACTTTTAAAAATCAGATAGCACAAACCATCAACATCTGCTGTGACTGTTTATAAGTGAGCAGAGTCAAAACAGCTGTATTGTGAAAGTCAGATTCGCATTATTGAAAAGGATTCACAATCAAACACCGGACAGCTTTTTGTATCTAAGCACCAAGAAAGATTCCAATCTATGCCTATCATTGATTTGATATGTGAATATAAACCTTACATGAAGTAACGTGGCTCCCGTGCAGGCTCCGGCATTTTGGGCTTATCTACCCGATCGGAATAATTTTTTTTAAAGACTTGCCCGGCAGAGAAATCGACCGTAAAGAGTGCAATGTCGAAATTGACAGCAAAGAGGGGCGGAGAAGTGAAGTTGCAAGCATCGAGCCCAAACAATGAGGCAAAGATGGCGGAGTAAGCGGCCATGTCCATCACCCTCAACATGATGGGGTGGAGGGGGGGGGTGGTAGCCAGAGGACTTAAAAAATTTGTGGAGAAATGGACAAACATTCAAGAAACAAGGTCAGGAAATGAAGGCTTGATTTAACACCACTGTGGAGGAAGCTTTGGGCCCAATCAGAGAACAACTGGGCGCACAGGCAGAGAAATTGAAAAATGTGGAGGAGATCTTATCCCAGCAGCACAATGACAGACTTGCTTCCTTGGAAGCTGAAATGGCGATTGTCTGTGACAGGTACAAGGGCCTCGAGGCGAGGCTGGATGATTTAGAAAATAGGTCCAGGTGCATAAACTGAGGCTGGTGGGTCTACCTGAGGGAGTTGAGGGCGCAAGGCCGACCGAATACTTCGCTGCAAAGTTCTCCCATTTGATGAGCGGTGACGAGGTATTTACTGCGCCGGAGATCGACAGGGCACACAGGACCTTTTGAGGCAGAAACCACGACCGAATGAGCCACCTCAAGCGGTGGTCATTCGGTTTCATCGTTTCCAGAGGAAGGAACGGGTCTTGGAATGGGCTAAGAAAGTCAACTGGGATGGCAACATGGTAAGGATTTACCAAAACATTCGCACGGAACTGGTGAAACGTCGGTCGGCCTTCAATAAAGCGAAGATGGTCCTGTTTAATCAAGGAGTGCGATTTGGGATTGTGTACCCAGCGAAATGAAGGGTCACGTATGACTCAAAAGATTTATATTTCAAAACTCCCAAGCAGGCGGAGGACTTCATCAAAGATCGTGGTCTGGACACGGCTGGAGGGATGTGGGCGGGCGGCTGGGGTGTTAATATTTTACTGTTTTTCTTATTTTTATGTTGTTCTGTTTTTTCTGTTTTTCTTATGTTGTTCATGAGTTGAGTTGGGTTAGTGGCAGAGCTGTTTGGATGGGGTTGTTTCCTTTGTTCTGTTTTTTAAAAAAAAGATTACCCTCTTTAGGGGCTTAGTATTTAGGACACCGGGGGAATGGGGGCGCCTTTCCTCAGTTTAAGGCCTTTATTTATTATTGGCGGGAAAGAAGATTGCCGGGGGAGGGGGGGTGAAATGTGCATGGGGCAGATATGAAGACGATGGTTAAGGAGTAGTTGGGACCTGGGATGGGGTGGTCACCTTACTAGCACCAGAAAGTTAGCTAGTTAACAGAAGTCAAGTGGGGGATGGGGCTACGACTTAACAGGCCAGCTTGGTTAAGCACGATGGGTCGGAGGTTAGAAGAGACGATAGGCTATTTGTTGACTGGGGTGGGGTTCGGGGGGGGGGAAATACTGACAGTGACCAGTTATCTTTTTCTGTTCCACCATTTAGGTGTGAGGAGTCGCCATCTTAGGCCACGAGCCTGGGAATCATTGGCAAAGCGGTGATATTTTGTAGAGGTAATGACTGACTCGAGGCAATCCCCCGCCACAAGGGTGGTCACCTGGAATGTGTGGGGCCTAGGGAGCTCAGTCATAAGAGCGTGGGTTTTTGCTCATTTAAAGAACTTGGGAGCCGATGTGACATTCCTCCAGGAGACCCACATGTGCGAAAATGTATACAGATCGGAACCTTCACGGGTGAGAAAGAGGTGGAATTCCTGAGTGAGTTGGAGTTTCCCAAGGTGAAGGAGGAGTTATGCGAGGACCTTGAAGCTACACTGGAGTTGGATGAGATCAAACAGGCGCTGAAACTGATGTAGTCGGGGAAGGGGGGGGGGGGAAAGGCACCAGGAATTTTATAAAACATTCATATCCCTATTAGCCCATTTATTGTTCGGGATGTTCAGGGATTCCTTGGAGAAAGGTGCTTTGCCACAGACACTGAGGAAGAATGACAGTGAGTGTGATAGCTTGATCTTGGTTTCGGACAAAGCTCGGCACAACATCGAGGGCCGAAGGGCCTGTTCTGTGCTGTACTGTTCTACGTTCTAAGGCTTCGATAACCCTGCTCTTGAAAAAAGACAAGGACTCCTGAGACAGGGGGTCGTATCGACCAATCTCCCTATTAAATGTGGACGCAAAGCTGTTGATGTTAAGGCTGGAACCTTGTCTGCCAGGGGTGGTAGGGAAAGACAAACGGATTTTGTTAAAGGGACTGAGGTTGACGGCGCATCAGAGGCGACTGTTGAATGCGGTGCTTGCTCCAAAGGCCGAGTCGGGTCCCGGAGATCATAATCTCGCTTGATGCGGAGAAGGCGTTCGACCGAGTAGAGTGGGATTATCTGTTTGCGGTTTTAGAAAAATTTGTAATTGGGCCGGGCTTTGTAGCATGGGTGCGGCTGTTATATACGGCTCCATTTGCCAGTGTTTGCACTAACAAAGTGACCTCCGTCCCCTTTCATCTCTGCCAGGGTACCAGCCAGGGATGTCCGATGTCCCCTTCGCTGTTTGCACGAGCAATAGAGTCACTAGTCATGGCCCTGAGGCCCTCAAATACATAGGGAAGAATAGTTAGAGATGGAGTGGAACACAGGGTCTCGCCGTACTCCGACAAATTCTTAAATGTGATGGTTCCGGAGGCGTTGATAGCATTATGGGAATCTTGCAGTGTTTTGGGGCCTTCTCTGATTAGAAGATAAATAAAAGAAAGTGTGAATACTTACAGCTAATGCTGAAAAGGTGATAAGAGTGGTTCGGTGATTCAGATAAGCTTTTGGTTCAGGTGGAAGCAAAGTCTGAGGAGTGCAAGCCTTTCGGCGCAGGTATCAGCTCCGTTACCGGTAGTACTAAAGAAGCACTCGCCTAACTCAGTAGTAGTAGCCACATTAAAAATCTGGTGGCAACTCCACCGTCATTTTCACTTGAGGACTGCCTCTCGGCTGACCCCTATTTGCGAATCAGTTATTTGGACTGGCTAGGTCGGGTGTGAAATTTAGGGAACGGAAGGATAAAGGTTTACAGAAAGTGGGAGGCTTATTTCCCGAAGGTCGGTTTGCTGACTTCGGGAAACTGAAAGAAAAATATGGGCTCACAGATGCTGATGAGTTAAGGTATCTCCAGGTGTGCAACTGGGTTAAAAAGGACTACTTTTCAGCCTTTCCGATGAAGCAGTCTTCTACCTTGCTCCAGAGGATCTATTCCTGTTCTGGTTCAGAGATGGCCAGCACGTCGGGTATATACAAGCGGTTGATGGGGGAGGAGACAGGCTCTGTTGAGGGTGTGAAGGCAAAGTGGACAGAGGTGCTGGGACCAATCTTAGAGGCGGCGGATTGGAGCGAGGTGTTGAGGAGGGTGAACTCGACCTCGGCCTGTGTGGGGCTGAGTCTCATCCAGCTGAAAGTGGTGTTCCGAGCACACCGTACAAAGGCTAGGAAGAGTCAATTTTTTGAAGGGGTGGATGTGAGATGCGATCAGTGTCTGGGGGGGCCCGGCACTTCATGCGCACATGTTCTGGTCGTGCTCAAAGCTGGCGAACGTCTGGAGGTCCTTTCTTGAGACTATGTTGGCAATCCTGAACATTGAGTTGGACCTTGCCCATTGGTGGGGATTTTGGGGGTTTCGGTTGTGCCGGAACTCCAGACGAGGATGGGGGCTGACATCCTGGCCTTTGCCTCACTGGTGCCAAGGAGGTGGATCCTAATGGCAACTGAATAAATCAAATGCTGCTTTTGTTATATGGGATTACAGGCCTTTTACCAGAACTTCATGAAATGTTATCCCATGATCAACCGTTCCATGAAGATCATAACCTGACACAAGACCATAAGATATAGGAGCAGAATTAGGCCACTCAGCCCATCGAGTCTGCTCCACCATTCAATCATGGCTGATATTTTCTCATCCCCATTCTCCTGCCTTCTCCCCATAAGCCCTGATCCCCTTATTAATCAAGAACCTATCTATCTCGGTCTTAAAGGCACTCAGTGAATTGGCCTCCACAGCCTTCTGCGGCAAAGAGTTCCCGACGTAGCCCGAGGCTGCTGAATTAGTTCAGCAGTTACATACCTCTTCGATATGTGTCATGTCTGTTAGGAGGTCAGTTTTACTCCACCGTGGATATAATTTGAACTCCTGACAAAGGGGAACAACTAAAATATCTTTCTGGTGCTAACCAACCAGTTGGAAATTCCAGCATTTGCTACTTTTACTTTTGATATGATTTGTCCAATGAGAGGATTCTGGCTGAGCCTCTAATCTGCTGCAGAGGATGATTGGAGACACTGCTCTACAGTTCTGAACCTGTTCACAAAGTTACTGGACCAATAATTTTCCTAAAGAGATGCCAAAATCCACCAGCTCCACTAGTACTTCAAGGAAACCCAATTACAGGCTGGAATGTCATATATGCAGCCGGTGGATGATTTCTACATTTCCATCCTCCTTTAAGAGTCCTTGCAATTGTCACACTGAAATCCTGGGATCACCCAGCAGTCTATCTGCAAGCCTTAGTTGTCAGCAATTCACATCAGCCAAGTTTTTTAAAAAAATGTTTCCTTTAGCCTATCTTGGGAGTGACAGCGAACACCTAGAGAATCATACCCATTAAGTAGTTTCCCTTCAACATAATAGTGACTACTTTTAGAATACTTCATTGTTGGAAAGCACTTTGAGACCTTCGGGAAGTTAAGGAACCAGGCAAAGCAAGTTTTTTCAAAGCAGGTAACAGCCAATTAATTGAAGAGTGAAAATTACATTTTTCAGAACATTTCAAAGCCTATTTGTTCAATAAATTTACAATGTGCTAATTAACATGCCCTCTTTTTTTTCTTGTTGTCAGTGGGAGGGCTCTTCACAATTTTTTGTGTGGTAGCTTTTGTAGACGTGTAACTCTTGGTACCATGTAGCTTAGAGGGAGCATTGGTGGTAATCTGGTTCACACTGGCAGTCTTTCAAGTGACTGAAGAAACAGTGTGACTCAAGGGGCGGCACGGTGGGACAGTAGTTAGCACTGTTGCCTCACAGTGCCTTTGACCCGGATTCAATCCTGGCCTTGGGTGACTGTCGGTGTGGAGTTTGCACTTTCTCATCATGTCTGCGTGGGTTTCCTCCGGGTGCTCCGGTTTCCTCCCACAGTTCAAAAATGCGCAGGTTAGGTAGATTGGCCGTGCTAAATTGCCCCTTATCGTCCAAGGATGTGCAGGTTAGGTGGGGTTACAGTAATAGGGCAGGGGAGTGGACATGGGTTGGGTTCTCTTTAAATGGCTCAGTGCAGACTCGATGGGCCGAATGGTCTCCTTTGTAAAAAAAGTTAGAGACCTTATCGATGGGACTTTGCCAGTCTGAGCGCGCTGGAGGAGAAATTTGGGCTACCCCCGGGGAATACCTTTAGGTACATGCAGGTTCGGGCATTTGTGAAAAAACAGGTGGGGGAATTTCCGCTGCTGCTACCCGGAGGATACAGGACAGGGTGGTCTCGGGGGTGTGGGTGGGGGATGGCAAAGTATCGAACATATACCAGGAGCTGCAGGAGGAGGAGGAGGCCTCGGTGGAAGAACTGAAGGGCAAGTGGGAGGAGGAGCTGGGCGAGAAGCTGGTTGAGGGCCTGTGGGCTGATGCCCTGGGCAGGGTCAATTCCTCCTCATCTTGTGCCAGGCTTAGCCTGATTCAGTTTAAAGTGGTGCACCGGGTGCATATGACAAGGGTGTGAATGAGCAGGTTTTTTGGGGTGGAGGAGCCCAGCAAACCATGCCCATATGTTCTGGACATGCCCAGCACTTACGGAATTTTAGAAGGGCTTTGCAAAGGCTATGTCCAAGGTCTTGGACACTCGGGTGAAACCGAGCTGGGGGAATAGTGATATTTGGGTATCGGACGATCCGGGAGTGCAGGAGTCGAAAGAGGTCGGAGTCCTGGCCTTTGCCTCCTTGGTAGCCCGGAGAAAGCTCTTGTTAATGTGGAGGGATGCGAAACCCCCAAGCGTGGAGGTTTGGATCAGTGACATGGTGGGGTTTCTCGGGTTGCAGAAGATAAAGTTTGCCTTGCGAGGGTCTGTGCAGGGGTCCTCCAGGCAGTGGCTACCGTTCCTTGACTTTCTCGCAGAGCGTTAGGTGGATGTCAGCAGCAGCAGCAACCCGGGGGGGGGGGGGGATTTCATTTTATTTGTAAGGGGCGGATGCCCTACTTTGTTTTGTTTTTGTTTATTAAATTCTTAGTTGGTTAGGGGGTTAAGTTGTTTTGTTGGCAGTGTTTTGCCTTCTTTGCATTATATTTTCTATTGTAGTGTTTTGTAAAAAATTATGGAAAAATCTTGAATAAAAACATCAATTAAAAAAGGTTACTACCAGCATGTTGGCAACCAAACAAAAAGGCTGGAAGGATTAAACAAGAATTTAGAAGGTAAAGGAAAACAGGGATATTAAATGAACGAATCAAAGTAAATGTGAAAATGCTATACAAGCTAATTCAGCGAATGAAAACTAAAAAGGTCAAGCCATAGCCAGAACGGTGTTAGATAAATCCTGGTCACAGAAATATCAAGAGTTGCTCCATGGTCAAATACAGCAGACACAATCACGACAGCTGCTGCCTCTGCTGTCTGCATTTAAAAGGATTTTATATTAGTGAATTTATGCAGCCTAGAAATTGGCATTGTGGAACATTCTCTCAAGTTTGAAGATTATTTTATCTTATCGCGTGACTAAGCGACAAAAAAAAACAAAAGCCCGCGAGATTCTTTATGCAGCAAGCTTTTAAATTAACGGCAATGTAAACGGATAACAGTCGTTGTCAATATAAGCGACTGCCCATTTTAAATGTGTTCATTTTAACTAGCAGGGTCAGTATTAACAAGATGTAGAGCACCCTGTTCTCAGATGATTAAGCACCCAGTCCATTTGCTGACTTCAATCAGGCCACTAGATGGTGCATTGAGCAGCTGCAACACATCCTAATTTACTTGTACAATAAAGGGAACGTTGAGCGATTCTGCAACAGAGTAGCTGATACACACCAGCTAAAGCGCCCAGTCCACCTCCCCGTACATTACCATCAGGCTAAATCAGGGCCTAGGATTTCACAATTCCAAACAACCTTCCAATCTCAGGAGCATTTTGGTACAAACTTTTATTTTGTTATGTCACTCCTTCAACTAATTTAACGTTGTTTTCAGCATTAAATTGGGTTAACAATAGCAGGCACAGTTTTTGGCGAAGTATTTCAATTTTGACCTCCCAAAGGGGGGGGGAAGGAGAAAGAAGCAGGCAAGAATGTAACTGAATAACTTGGCATTTAAAAAGAATAATGGATTTTGCAAGCACTTAACAATGTTCCCTTATCTCATGACAAAGAGGAAGCAACAGAATGTTCTGGGATTTCCACTGGGTGAAACAGCACCACAGAATGAGAAACCAAAGACAAACACGGGATGTGTCTGTGTGCGCGCGCATGTGAGACAGTCCTGGAAAAGAATGCTCGGATAAGTTACCCATGATGGTGAGAGCTCCTATTTTTTTTTTTTTAAATAGACATCCCTTGCATCAAATCTTCTAAGTGTAATAGGAAACAAATTAAATTTCTTAGAAAGCGAAACTGAACTGTTTTAACATATCTCTAGTGTTAATTAGTTAGCCCAAAATATATTGTTTAAACACAATGATTTACAATCTAATATTCCATTATTGTGACAATACAACAGCATGTTTAACATAATGAAGTGTCCCAAGGTGCTTCACAGAAACGTTATAAAACAAAGAATGACACCGAGCCCCAGAAGGAGGAGATTAGGTCAGATGACCAAAAGCTTGGTCAATGAGGCCGGTTTCCAGGAATATCTAAAAGAGGGAAGCGATGTGGAGAGACAGAGGCACAGGGAGAGTAGCTCAGAGCTTGGAGTGCAGGCAACTGAAGCCATAGCCATCAATTGTGCAGCAATTCAAATTGGGGCCGCACAAGAGACCAGAATGAGAAGATTTCAGATAACTCCGGGTTGTGGAGCTGGAGGAGATTACAACGATAGGGATCCACTGGACGAAATCAACTAACACACGATAGACCCAGGGATCAAATTTGGGGTTTGATAAAAAGATGCACTTATCCTCCCCAACATTGGCGGGCCATAATGATAGCGCGCAGCCGGAGATGACTGCAGTACGGACAGAACTTGAATTATAGGCTGGATATTTAAATATGATAGCCAGTTGGAATAGGAAGATCACAGTGCGATTCGCGATGAAACAACAGGGTCTGTCAGTGAAGAGGAGTTGTTTTACTGTATCAACACCTTTCAACAGAGTTTGATTTTGTTGAAACAACTGCAAATGTGGTCCAAATATTGGAACAAACGACTGGACAAAGGGCCGCTTCCATACTACTCATTATTTGAAGCCATTGGTGTAATGTGTTCGAAACGCAGGTGGCAACTTTCCTTTCTAAAACAATAAAAGTGACACACACACAGGCTGACACAACTTTCTGTAGCCATCGTCTTTGGCAGGTGAAAATGAAAGTAATCTTGTTGACCATTTCCATTGATTGAAAAACAAACGTTTTGATGGGCCAAGCAAATTCACAGTTATTGCTCACTCTGATTACCGTTTCTTCCAGATCTCCGTTCTTCATCAGCACACAGTTCAAATGTTGAGCCGTAGTTTCAGCTTCATGCACTTTAAGTTCTTGATTGGTTCCCTAAAACCGTGAACAAATAAAATTCAATGGGTGCTTGTGGAGAAAACAAGGGAGGAGAAACAGAATGTAAACTCAGGGCAGCACTCCGCCATTAAACAGTAATCATTCATGCATAGATTTACCAGGTTAAGTTCATTATAAAGTATGTCTTTTGTTCTACATGTTACATTATCAATATCATAATTCAGCTATCCACAGTGCATTGACGAGGTACTAGAGAATGCCTTGATTTCCTTCGATCTCTAATTTCAAGAATGGCTTCCATTCGCACGCCATTTCCATCCAGCCCTAGAATGTTAGTACCGTTATCGAGATTTTTCTTCGGTTTATAGTAAAACTTCAATATGAAGAACAATAAAAAGATTCTGTACTTACTTGGAAGGTACATCCATACTTGGAGAAGGGGCAAAACGTGACCACGTTGAGACACTGCAACTGGTGACTTTTTAACTGCAGATACAAAGCAGAGTATTGTCAATAAAGGCTCTGTAATGCTCAAATCATGCACTCGCACTAATAAGCTACTCATTACAACAGTCAGGAGGTGAAAATTACACTAGCCGATAAAGAATGAAGCTGTAGTAGAAACCAGTCAAGGCACTAAAAATGGTAATATGCTTCTAAATACACAGAAGATGATTTTGCTTCACTTAAAGATCTAAACTGTAATGTTAACATTCGCAACTTTGCTTCCGAATCCTGATGAAGGGTCATCACCCGGGAACAGAAACTCCTATTTGTCTCTGTAAAAGATGCTGCCAGACCCTCCAAGTATTTCCAGCAGTTTCTATTTTTATTTGAGATTTCCAATATTCCAGGCCAGAGAGAGAGTGTTGCCATGTTTAATACTTGAACATGTATTCCACTTGGAAGATAATTAATTTTCTTCATCTTGTGTCGCCCGTGTCAGCATCCAAACAATGATGTGTACTGAAAAACTGGTTTGAAAGCAAAACAACAAAAAGCACCGTCTGTAGGCATTAGGTGATGGAACTGTCCCTTCCCCAATAATGACCTTGGAATATAAAGCACTTGAATCACCAGTAAACACACCATAATATGAGCAAACAAAGGAGTGAACAATGATTTCTGGCCGATTGGACCACAACCGGAAGATTTCCTTCCTCTCTGTGCAGAGTATAATGAAATCCTAAACCCATCTTCTAGGCTCTCAATTCTCTTTTTAAAAAAAATGAATTTAGAGCACCCAATTAATATTTTCTAATTAAGGGGCAATTTAGTGTGGCCAATTCACCTACCCTGCACATCTTTGGGTTGTGGGGGCGAAACCCACACAAACACGGGGGAGAATGTGCAAACTCCACACGGACAGTGACCCAGAGCTGGGATCGAACCTGGGTCCTTGGCGCCGTAAGCAGCAGGGCTAACCCACTGCGCTACAGTGCTGCCGGCTCTCAATTCTCTTAAACGCTCTGCATTATTATTCCATAATGGGGAACATAGCATTTTGTAATTTGATGGGTCAAAAGACACAAGTGTGATATAAACCTCGCAGAAACTCACTGCTTGAAGTAGACACTCAATTAGAGTGCATTTAGCTCTCAGTCAAGCACAACAAAGACTTCTTATTGTCCACAATGGCTTTTAACAAACCAGTCCAGAGAACATTGCGCCTGAGCACATAGGAGCGTGGATACGTCACCATCTGAATAATGGGAATGGGAGACTGGGAATCTTAAACTCAGATTAGAATGCACACAATTCAGGGCAGTGGTTGGCACTGCTGCCTCACAGTGCCTAGGACCCAGGTCACTGTCCGTGTGGAGTTTGCACATTCTCCCAGTGTCTGCATGGGTCTCACCCCCACAACCCAAAGATGTACAGGGTAGGTGGATTGGACATGCCAAATTGCCCCTTAATTGGGTACTCTAAATTTATTTTGTTTTAAATGCACACAACTCAGCAAAATCCTACAAAGGCAGATTCCAGGTCTCAACAGAAACCCATTGTAAATGTGACAATTTGCCATCACGTTGCTCTTTCCTCTCTATGTGGTGATTTTCTTATGGGAGAATAATTTGTAATGTTATATCACGCAGTTAAAGTTATTTCTTCATATTAACTGAATCCATAATCAAAAATGTCCAGCTAACAACTCTTAATAAAAGATAAAAGCACACTTACCTCTCCCCTCAGAATATAAGCATTGCACTTATTTGGGCATGGCACAGGGAATGACGGACAGTCAAAGTCTTCATGTTTCTAGAAGAAGGAGAAACCATCATTTTATTTTTTCAAAATAGTTCACTGAAGTAATTTAAAGATGTTCATACATCGGCCTTTTAACTTGCATCCATCTGTTTACTCCCAGTCATGTGCACTTTTTAATACATCTTATTTTAAGCAGCTGATTTCAATTACAGAATCTACATGTTGAACTGCCCTGAAGGCATTTGATCAGAAATATTGAATCCGAATGACTTGCGTTTACAAGTATAAGTTTGATGCATTTCACTTTGAAGAATAAGTGCAGATCCTTATGTTTAAATCCCATCTCCCCACCCCCACTTCCCTACATCCACCATCCCTCGCACCCTGCCCAAAGAAAACTTCTCCCCTCCTTCTGGATGCAAGGTGGCAACAGGCAGATCTGATTACACAAAATGTATTTAATTCAGAATGTGACTGATTGAAAGACACTAAAGATACTGTTTATGCAACATGGTAAAGGTTTAAGTACAGTTTTCTATGTTGAATTAACTGCCAAAATTCCTGTATAAAACCCAAGCCCAGTGTGACCCGGAAAGATGCCCGTCTTTCGGTCTCAATTTTGATAGGAAAGTACGGTAATGGTCGTTACTGCTGAAAGGTCAGGATTAAAGAATAATGAGAACCCGGTTTAGTTCTCTGTGACTCACTTGGTACAAAATCAACAACAAAAAAAATCACCCTTGAAGGCTATCATGCTCTTTCAAGGTAGCAAAGGGGAAAAGCTAACAGCGTCACTTGGGTTAGAAGCTTACCCAAGCATTCATTATTTGAGATTAAACTGTTGCTGTTTTGGTTAACACCTTCCTCACCACCACTGGTTATAAACAGATATGGAATAAAATCTCAAGTACTGTTATGCAAGCAAGAAACAACCTCAACATTTGTCTGAAATCAGAAACATCCTTACCAAACTACCCCTTAGTGGCCAGCACTGCTGAACTGCAAAAATATATATATTTTGCGGTGGTTAAGGCTTTGTCCATACGATATCCCAGCCTATTTGCAGTAAAGGAGCCACATCTGCGTTAATTCTTCTTTTACCATGTAAAAGCTGCGCTCGCTCTCATTTTGTTGCCCTCTCCTGAAAGAAGTTATTGGGCTAAATAAATACTTGCACCTACTCTAGCTTCTTTATTGTAGTTAAACGTTCTAAGACACTCAAGTCACAGAGTGACCAGGGTGGCCACCACCACAGGAACACGCGTCCTACCAGCCCTTCAAAACTAAAAGGACC
The DNA here is from genome assembly GCF_047496885.1 of Scyliorhinus torazame. Lineage (NCBI taxonomy): Eukaryota > Metazoa > Chordata > Chondrichthyes > Carcharhiniformes > Scyliorhinidae > Scyliorhinus > Scyliorhinus torazame. Next base: position 338,843,098 of record NC_092708.1, read on the forward strand.
AACAAGGGACACTTATCTTGGCAGCGACCACAAAAGGTTAGGAAGAACACGGCACAAAAGTTTGCCGCAGTAACACCGAATTGCTCCAAAGCTTCCAGCACAATTCTAATTATCCTTCAATAATGGTAGAACTGACATATTGTAAACATGGCTGATGAAAGGCGAGAAAGAAACAGAGGAGCATTTCAAAAGTCTCTTACTTTTAACTCTGCAATAGTGATTTCATTCCTGCAGTATTTGCAGGTTTGCTCCCGATATTTACAGCTTGAATTTAAATGGTCAGCTAAATCTTTCCTTTGCACCATTTCCGTGCACCCCCGGCGTGCACACCGGACTTCCTGATAAGGACATTCAAGTAAGTGACCCTTTATGAGGAGAGAGAGACAATGCAAAATTAATATTGACATGAAACTATTCCATTCAGATAATGTTCAAATGTAGCATGAATTTCATTATTGGGGACACAGTAGGAAAGTGGTTATGTTACTGGCCAGTAGCATATCCGGAATCCAGGGGCCTTGACGAAAAACCTGTACTTCAAATCCATCATGGCAGCTGGGGAGCTTAAATTCAGTCAATTAAATAAATCCGGAATGAAGGACTACCATCAATAATGGTGACTAGGAAAATACTGGATGGTTGGAAAAAAAACCAACACTGTTTTACCACGTCCTTTAGGGAGAGAAATCTGCTGCCCCTGCCTAGTCTGGCCTTTATGTGACTGCAGACTCATAGCATGTAGGTGACCCTTAACTGTCCTCTGAAATGACCTAGCAAGTCACTAAGTGGAAGGTATTTAGGGACGGACATTGAATGCTGGACACACACTCATGAATGGATATTTATAAAAACTCAGCAATAAACATAGTACCATCAGTTATCCAATCAGTAAGGCATGGGACTGCTTTATTAATTTTTAATTAAGTTCTCAAAATAAAATCCTCATATTAAAATTAAATTTTGTGGTCATAATGTCCGAGTATTGAAGCTTTTGTATACGTTCAAATGACTCATAAAATGAGCATTAATAAGAGTCAGATCCTTTAGAAATGAACACCCCAAATTAAAACCTGATAATACCTCCGTCCACAATGCATCAAAAAAAAGCTTGAACATGCTTCAGTTCAGATGTTGGATCATTTACCTCGAGCTTTCCGAGAGGTAGCTGTTTCTTGCAGCCATTTAGCTCATTCCTACAGTAGATTTGAAGTGCAAGAACCTCCTTTTTACAGCACATGTCCTTAAAAACCTTAAAAAAAAAAATACATGAAAGCCATGTCAAAATTCGTCCAGATTAAGTACAGAAACCAAATATAAAGGCTATTTATTGTACGATTCACTTGATTGCCTACCATATTCCCAAATAAAGGCTCATCATCTACTGGGCAAACCGGTTTTGGACTCCTAAAAACATCAAATAAGAATACAGACACAATTTAAATCCTAATGGTATAGAAACAACGTTCTGGTTGCAAAATTCAGATATTTAAAAAGACACGTTTCCCTTTTAGCTTTCTTAGTCTGAGTACTATTCAAGTTATAGTACCAGAAAAATTTCTAAACTCCATCTAAAAATTATTGTGGGGAGTTTCTTGGCAATATATCCACATGTTCATTCCTGATGCCATCAACCCAAGGTTGATTGTGGAACTCGCTGCCCTATAGTGCGGTGGAGTCGGAGTCATTAAATGGTTTCAAGAGGGAGATACATATGTTTTTGATTTTAAAAACGGGTTAAAGGGATATGGTGAACAGTTGGGGAGGTGGATTTGAGACCAGGAAGAGATCAGCTGTGATCTGATTGAATGGGGGAGCAAGCGCGAAGGGCTGAATTGCCTACTCCCGCTCCTAATTCTGGTGTTGCTGGGTGCAGAGCTCATCCATCCCCATGGACTCTAGATCACAAGTCTCTCATTTTTGATGCTTGTTTGTTTACATTATATACTTCAAAATACGGTACTAGTCACATAAACAGGACTCATCAATTGATCGCCAAGGAAGTGATTGGGAATATTATTTTCAATAATAAAAGATATTCTTTTGGCCCATTTGTCATTTTCCCAACAGTCTCCGGTTTGTTAGCACAATACTGATCCCACCATACACCAAATTTTATGTGCTGACTATTCCCAGAGAAATTTGGTTGCTATTATAACTGGTATTTCTGAAGCATCAGTCAATTATCAGTAATTCAATATTTGACAAAGTTTCTTATTGAACTCGGGTATCTTGCTCTCACCACGTCACAGATAATAGTTTGCAAAGTAAGTTACGTATTCAGATGAAATGAGCCCAAGAATTTTTTTTTCCCCCCCTTGGGCAATGCATTGAACAAACAATAATTGCAATATCTGAAAGAGGATCCATTTCATTTATCCAAAATTATACATCAGAATTTAAAATAAGTGGTCTCTTACCCAAGAATTTTCCTTACACAACTTTCACAGAATCTGTGGCCACACGCAGTCTGTTTGGGGTTGCAGAGGGCAAGACGACAATGTTCACACTTGTACTTGTTTTCAAGTTTCAGCACAAACCTTTCCCCGTAACCCCCATCCTCTGGTTCAATGCTTAGGGATGACAGCTTGCTATTTGGAAGGTGAGACACATTTGCCTGCTGCACCAGGGACTCCAGGGAAAGCAGTGGGGCTGATGACTCTATGTTTCTTGCTGTTGCCATGGCCGATGGCCGTCCAAATCTGTAAAGAAGCAGCAGCTTTTAGTATGGAGGTTTAATAGCCCAGGTCTCTGACTGCATTGCATAAACTGAAGCTGCACATTATGGAGTTGCATACCCCCTTTCTGGTAGCCCTTAGCTCAGGTTAAGGCATCAACAGGTAAGCAAAAGGATCAAGTCGAGTTAAGACTGTCTATCACTTAGGTTAATTTGATACAACTAATCCACATCCTGCTCACTACACATTGACCCCTACGGGGAGAAAAAAAAACTCACAACCTTACTCCAAAAGAATGTCTACCAGGAGAAGTGTAAACGTGGAGTGTACAGACCGACTTCTATTGCCTGAATCATCAATTCTTGCATCCATATCTACTGGGAATTGGGTTGAGTCTGGTCTAACTCAATTCACAAGAGGTCTTTGGAAGCAGTAAAGGAAGGAGATTTTTATTCCATCGATCTGGATCGAATCCAATCTTACCATATTTGGGTGATAAACCTCTCAGTGTATTATTTCTGAGCTTGACCCCTCTCCTGCATCAAAAAAGTGTGCGCAAAAATACACATATATGCAAGTCTCCTGTCCCAAAGCAAGGGGAAGAAAATTCTAAAATAAAATCTGTGTAGTAAATTTATCCTAAAATCCAGAGTCTTTCATAACAGATGATAGTGTAGGTCCCACTTTAGAATACGAAATGATAGGCTAGTTAAAGTAAATTGGTGATGAGTCAATTTTGTAGAGCATCTCTAGATATTATAGGTACTATAGGCACACTGAAGCACTTTGGACGAAGTTCCTCCAAGCCCTCGCCAGCGGGTTCAATGACAGGCAGGGAGGGGAAATTGGAGGGATTGCAAATATCAGTTTCACGCTGGCATGAAAAGTTCCCACGGTATCTGCCACTGGCGCTCACCATGGCGAATCAGGAAATCCACTGGAGGCCAGCGCGAAGCTGCCTTGCATCCTGCTAATGGGATGCAAATGAAGGCCCGAAGATTGTCCACCCACGCCCGATTCTCTGACAGCAGCAGGAAAACACACTGATCCAAAGCATGTCCGGAACAACATGGCGTACAGATGTTGGGACTCTCTTGAACAATGTCTGGGTGGACAGGTGGACCTTCCAGATTCAGAGTCATAAGGAGGTCCATCTTCCAGCTCGTGTTTTCTTGGATATTATCTTCTTTTTCAGGAGGTCCATAGTGAGTCAGTGATGTTGGGAGACTTTTTCAATATGGCAGCTGGATAGGAGGGCGGACTATATGTCATCGGGCCTGCCTTGCTGCAAAACACTCAGTCAGGGCCGGGGGATATACCGTGATTGCCTGCCAACCTCTGCAGCGGTAAACATTCCACGTTCTCGCCCCGCCATGGGACTTAGTCCCAGATGGGAGAATTCTGCCCTTTGTTGAAGGTAGAATACTAATACGTTATGTCGCTCAGACCTGAAGCGTCCAATCTAACATTGCGACACTGCATTATTAGGTTTTCTACCATTAGGAACGTTGTCATTGAGTAATACAAATAAAACTGCTCATTGGAAGGTCAGCATTGTGACAGCAAAAAAGCAAGAACGAATAGAGGAGGGAAAGCAGTGGTGAGAGAAATGGGAAAAGTAAGCAAGGCTTAATTCAACTGACAGTCTTAATCAGCTTTCAAATATCCAGTGGTTAGCCTTTCTCCCAGTGATCCAGGTGAATTCTCCCAGTGAGCCAGAGAGAAGACAGAGCCAGGAGTGAGACACAGCTAAGAGTGAGTTTGGGAATTTGAATCTAGGTGGGAATTCGAAGCTGGGTGGGGAGGAAGTGAGTTTTATCCCTGGTAAGTGACTGGTAAGTAGTGTTTCTGTTTTTCTGTTTCTTTTCATTGGTATATTTATTTATTTTTTTCTTCGTTGTTTATTTATTTATTTAATTTTTTTGTGGGGGGGGGGGGGGGAATTGAAATTGTTGAAGTTAACCGAAGGTTTAAGACATGGCAGGAGATCTCAGACCCGTGTCATGCTCCTCGTGTGCGATGTGGGAGCTCAGGGACACGTCCATTGTCTCTGGCTCCTTCACGTGCAAGAAGTGTGTCCAGTTGCAGCTCCTGTTAGACCGCTTGACGGCTCTGGAGCTGCGGATGAACTCACTTTGGAGCATCCGCGATGCTGAGGACGTTGTGGATAGCACGTTTAGCGAGTTGGTCACACCGCAGGTGAAAGGTACTGAGGGAGATAGTAAATGGGTGACCAAAAGACAGAGCAAGAGTAGGAAGGCAGTGCAGGTGTCCTCTGCGGTCATCTCCCTGCAAAACAGGTATACCGCTTTGGATACTGTTGAGGGAGATGGCTCACCAGGGGAAGGCGGCAGCAGCCAGGTTCATGGCACCGTGGCTGGCTCTGCTGCGCAGCTGGGCAGGAAGAAGAATGGCAGGGCTATAGTGATAGGGGACTCAATTGTAAGGGGAATAGACAGGCGGTTCTGCGGACGCAATCGAGACTCCAGGATGGTATGTTGCCTCCCTGGTGCAAGGGTCAAGGATGTCTCAGAGCGGCTGCAGGACATTCTGGGGGGGGGGGGGGGGGGGTTGAACAGCCAGCTGTCGTGGTGCACATAGGCACCAACGATATAGGTAAAAAACAGGATGAGGTCCTACAAGCTGAATTTAGGGAGCTAGGAGTTCAACTAAAAAGTAGGACCACAAAGGTAGTAATCTCAGGATTGCTACCAGTGCCACGAGCTAGTCAGAGTAGGAATGTCAGGATAGAGAGGATGAATACGTGGCTCGAGAGATGGTGCAAGAGGGAGGGATTCAAATTCCTGGGACATTGGAACCGGTTCTGGGGGAGGTGGGACCAGTACAAACCGGACGGTCTGCACCTGGGCAGGACTGGAACCGATGTCCTGGGGGGGGGGGGGTGTTTGCTAGAGCTGTTGGGGAGAGTTTAAACTAATGTGGCAGGGGGATGGGAACCGATGCAGGAAGTTGGAAGGTAGTAAAACAGGGACAGAAACAAAAGACAGTAAGGGGGAAAGTGTAAGGCAGAGAAGCCATAGTCAAAAATCAAAAAGGGCGACAGTACAAGGTACAGTGACTGAGGGGAGCTCAGCGAATAGGACCAGGAATACTAAAAGAAATAAAACGGGAAGTGAAAACATTAATGGTAAGCGACGCGGCAGGTTGTTACAGGAAGATATGGGTTCGACGACAAGGAAAATTAGGACAAAGGTTAAGAGGAAATATAACTTAGGAGAGGTTACTGATCGAGGTGTTAAGATTCAGAACAGAGGTAAAAAAGCCAACATAAGTGTACTTTACCTGAATGCTCGTAGTATTCGGAATAAGGTAAATGAGTTGATGGCGCAAATCATCGTGAATGACTATGATTTAGTGGCCATTACTGAAACATGGTTAAAGGATGGTCACGGCTGGGAGTTAAATATCCGAGGGTATCAAACCTTTCGGAAGGACAGAGTGGATGGTAAGGGAGGTGGTGTAGCTCTGTTATTTAAGGATGACATCCGGGCAACAGGAAGGGATGACATCGGTACTATGGAGGATAAGATTGAATCCATTTGGGTGGAAATCAGGAATAGTAAGGCGAAAAAGTCACTGATAGGAGTATCTATAGGCCACCAAATAGTAACATTATGGTGGGGCAGGCAATAAACAAAGAAATAACAGATGCATGTAGAAATGGTACAGCAGTTATCATGGGGGATTTTAATCTACATGTCAATTGGTTTAACCAGGTCGGTCAAGGCAGCCTTGAGGAGGAGTTTATAGAATGTATCCGCGATAGTTTCCTAGAACAGTATGTAATGGAACCTACGAGGGAACAAGCGGTCCTAGATCTGGTCCTGTGTAATGAGACAGGATTGATTCAGGATCTCAGAGTTAGGGATCCTCTCGGAAGGAGCGATCACAATATGGTGGAATTTAAAATACAGATGGAGGGTGAGAAGGTAAAATCCAGCACTAGAGTTTTGTGCTTAAACAAAGGAGATTACAATGGGATGAGAGAAGAACTAGCTAAGGTAGACTGGGAGCAAAGACTTTATAGTGAAACAGTTGAGAAACAGTGGAGAACCGTCCAAGTGATTTTTCACAGTGCTCAGCAAAGGTTTATACCAACAAAAAGGAAGGACGGTAGAAAGAGGGAAAATCGACCGTGGATATCTAAGGAAATAAGGGAGAGTATCAAATTGAAGGAAAAAACATACAAAGTAGCAAAGATCAGTGGGAGACTAGAGGACTGGGAAATCTTTAGGGGGCAACAGAAAGCTACTAAAAAAGCTATAAAGAAGAGTAAGATAGATTATGAGAGTAAACTTGCTCAGAATATAAAAACAGATCGTAAAAGTTTCTATAAATACATAAAACAAAAAAGAGTGGCTAAGGTAAATATTGGTCCTTTAGAGGATGAGAAGGGAGATTTAGTAATGGGAGATGAGGAAATGGCTGAGGAACTGAACAGGTTTGTTGGGTCGGTCTTCACAGTGGAAGACACAAATAACATGCCAGTGACTGATGGAAATGAGGCTATGACAGGTGAGGACCTTGAGAGGATTGTTATCACCAAGGAGGTAGTGATGGGCAAGCTAATGGGGCTAAAGGTAGACAAGTCTCCTGGACCTGATGGAATGCATCCCAGAGTGCTAATAGAGATGGCTAGGGAAATTGCAAATGCACTAGTGATAATTTACCAAAATTCACTAGGCTCTGGGGTGGTCCCGGCGGATTGGAAATTAGCAAACGTGACACCACTGTTTAAAAAAGGAGGTAGGCAGAAAGCGGGTAATTATAGGCCAGTGAGCTTAACTTCGGTAGTAGGGAAGATGCTGGAATCTATCATCAAGGAAGAAATAGCGAGGCATCTGGATGGAAATTGTCCCATTGGACAGACGCAGCATGGGTTCATAAAGGGCAGGTCGTGCCAGCTAATTTAGTGGAATTTTTTGAGGACATTAACAGTGCGGTAGATAACAGGGAGCCAATGGATGTGGTATATCTGGATTTCCAGAAAGCCTTTGACAAGGTGCCACACAAAAGGTTGTTGCATAAGATAAAGATGCATGTCATTAAGGGGAAAGTAGTAGCATGGATAGAGGATTGGTTAATTAATAGAAAGCAAAGAGTGGGGATTAATGGGTGTTTCTCTGGTTGGCAATCAGTAGCTAGTGGTGTCCCTCAGGGATCAGTGTTGGGCCCACAACTGTTCACAATTTACATAGATGAGTTGGAGTTGGGGACCAAGGGCAATGTGTCCAAGTTTGCAGACGGCACTAAGATAAGTGGTAAAGCAAAAAGTGCAGAGGATACTGGAAGTCTGCAGAGGGATTTGGATAGGCTAAGTGAATGGGCTAGGGTCTGGCAGATGGAATACAATGTTGACAAATGTGAGGTTATCCATTTTGGTAGGAATAACAGCAAAAGGGATTATTATTTAAATGATAAAATATTAAAACATGCTGCTGTGCAGAGAGACCTGGGTGTGCTAGTGCATGAGTCGCAAAAAGTTGGTTTTCAGGTGCAACAGGTGATTAAGAAGGCAAATGGAATTTTGTCCTTCATTGCTAGAGGGATGGAGTTTAAGACTAGGGAGGTTCTGCTGCAATTGTATAATAAGGGGAAGTAGATTTAGGACTGAGTTTAGGAGGAACTTCTTCACCCAAAGGGTTGTGAATCTATGGAATTCCTTGCCCAGTGAAGCAGTAGAGGCTCATTCATTAAATGTTTTTAAGATAAAGATAGATAGTTTTTTGAAAAATAAAGGGATTAAGGGTTATGATGTTCGGGCCGGAAAGTGGAGCTGAGTCCACAAAAGATCAGCCATGATCTCATTGAATGGTGGAGCAGGCTCGAGGGGCCAGATGGCCTACTCCTGCTCCTAGTTCTTATGTTCTTTCTCACTTCAAATCATAATACTAAGAAGAAATGCTCGTGCCTGACAAAGGTCCATTTTACTGCAGTAGTTATTTCTCCAACTGTTGATATAGATAATATCCATAGAAATACATATGCCCAGGGAAGTTCTACCAGTCAAGATGCAGAAGGGTGTGTGTACGCATACAGAGATGTGTGTATAGGGTGTGTGCGCACATGCACGGTGCCCGCGTGTGTGCTCCATATTTGTGACAAATACAGAGCTGCAAACTATTCTACATTAAACAGGAAATATGTCCTTGGTCACGGGCCTTGAATGGGCTAGGTGGCAAAGATGAACAAATCTAAGGGCTTCTGAAACTGGAGACTTTCAGTCAAAGTTGAAAGGACTATATTTTCAGTCAAATTACTGGCAGAAAGCTGGTCTCTTCAAAACGAAAACACTGAAAACAAGAGACAAGGGCACTCAGAAGAGAGCATACCTCTGCCACGCTGTGTTAATTCAACATTATTACAATGACTCAGCTCTTCCTTGAGGTTTTCCCCTGCTTGCTTTAGAACTACAAAGCAGAAATATTTTTTATTGACAGCATCCATCTTACGGGAGAAGCTTCAGGCCAATCCATTTCCAACAACCTGCTCCAAAACCTCGGTTTACATTTTGACAGCTGTGACAAATTCCACCACAGCAGCGGAGGCAACGCACAGCCTACAACAATCACCCCTTTGCCAAATGTTAAAGGATCCTTTTTTTAAAAAAAATTCCAGGATCCAGATCTGCATCTTTGACAAAAAACAATTTGTTGTTCCTTGGACTGCACCATGTGTTCCAGGTTTCGTTGAAATTCGTCCATTTGCTTTTGAGATTTAGGGCTGGATTTCCCGGGGCACTGCAGCTTCCACCTTTTCCCAGCCAGCCAGGAGATTGTGGGTGGAAGCCCACCCATGATCCCAGTGCTGCCTCGCAGCAACTTGAAGCTGGGAACAGCATTGATTGCTTGAAGACGAGGCCTCTGCCCTTATCTGGGGAGGAAGTCCCACCATAGAGAGCTGCCAAACAATCGGATGGCCAACAGCTCTGTAGTCCCAGCAGCACCTGTTGGGAGTGGCAGTCACTGCAGGGATCATAGGCAGTCCCATCATGCAGAGGAGCCAGGTCAGTCTAGAGTCATGGAAGTCTTGTGAACGAGCTAGGGGATTGGGTTTAGCAGGTTAGGAGAAGGGTTAAAGAGGCTATATCATTGAGAGGGCTGCCTCTGATGGATTCAGAGGTTTCCCTCTCCATGCCTGACACCAGCCCTCTTCCTGAATGGCGTGGGCCTCCCCTGCTTTGGTAAAGTACCAGCAGGGGTGGGATGAGGCCCTTAAGCAACCATTAATTGGCCACTTAGGGGCTTCAATAGGCTGAAGGCAGGAGGGTGACCTGACACTTCTCCCACAAGCCCTGAAAATTTCAACAGGTTAGGAGCAGGTGGACTAAAAAGCTGCTGAATTTTACATGCCCTTCCCCCACCTTTAAACCCTGGCAGAGAAGCTTAAAATCCAATCCAAGTTTTACAGACAAACAAATCAACAGTAATGAAAACATTACCTCATCCTACCTGGATTCCAATTACATTCTCGCAAATGGTCGTAAGACTTATATTTTCATGTCTGTTTTATAGCGTTCAGTTGTATTGCTACTGACAGTGATAGTTCTCCAGTGTTGAACTGGAACTGGGATTGCGATTTTCTTTTTAAAACTTGATTAGAATTCAGGTCCCTCACCGGTGAAGGAGCAGTTTTCAAATCATTTCATTATCCATCCAACTCAAAGTGAACTTCAACCGAAAACCCTCAAAAACACAAAGGCTTCTCTTCAACTTTCAAGTGACACGAGATATCTATGCACCTAAAAGGGATGCCATACAAAGTGAACATACACAAAATTCCTTTGCTCTATTGAAAAATTATTCTATCAATAAAGCAACTAGAATAATGATGGAAGTTTCTCGTTTCCAAGAGTCTGCAACTTCAGTCCTCGTGTCTTCTATTTATACGTGCACCCCTAGCAGACGGACATGTCTTTTACATTCCGCTCCTTCATCCTCTCAGTTGTGAGAGAACTGGATGACCAAAGAACTTGTATCACGTCCAAAATCTAATAAACACTCAAATTCACTGGCAGGATGCCTTCAGAGTCAATAAGGGAGGTAAGAGGAAAGTCCCAGATCCTAAATTAAACCCTACTGCAAAACAAAATTACCAATAGCACACCCTCTAATCCTTTATGCTACTTGTACATATCATACTTGTAACATAATTGTACATCAAGGTTACAAAATAGACAGCAGTGGCATATGATCAATTGTGCACATTTCCTAATTCCCCATTACTCAGTGCTCTGGAATGAATGAGATTTATTTACATCGGACTTTTCTTGGCTTGTCAATCATGGTTTGGCTGCACACCATCACACGCACAAAGCGACTGAGCATGCCTTCACGCAGGTTGAATTGTTCCCTCAATTCTGTGGGTTTTGATATTAAGTTGGCCTGTATCCTTTTCCATACATCATTCCTGCTAAGGAGACAGGAAATTCAAATTTTCTCAATTGGAGCTCTGCATATGGTCACCGGTAATGTTCTGCCCAACTCAGATGCTAGCTCTGAAGCACTGTACTCATGGATTCAACTCTCTTCACCTCTTACTCCCCTCATTGCTCCTGCAAGGAGTTCTGCTACATCTACATCCTCTGGTGCAGCTCGATACAACATGACACTTCTTACCCTATAGCAAGCCTGAGCATAGAGCCAGGCAGAATCCTATGAACCCCAATGATTAATTTGTGTGCATCGTGGCACAACAGTTCGCCTTGCTGCCTCATAGCGCCAGGGACCCGGTTCGGTACCGACCTTGGGTGACTGTGTGGAACTTTCATGTTCTCCCCATGTCTGCGTGGGTTTCCTCCGGGAGCTTTGGATTCCTCCCACAGTCCAAAGATGTGCAGGTTAGGTGGATTGGCCATGTTCAACTGCCTCTTGGTGTCCAAAGATTGGGCGGGGTTATGAGGATAAGGTGAAGGCATAGGCCTCGTTAGGGTGCTCTTTCGGAGGATTGGTGCAGACTTAATGGGCCAAATGACCTCCTTCTGCACTGTAGGGATACTGAGTCATGGAGACCAGAAAGATTTTGAGATCAATTGAAACAACATTAGCCAATCTGTCAACACAGCAGTGAAAGCTACAGATAACCTCAGCACCCATAGATTAGGAAGGAGGGGAGAACAGTAGGGAGAGAAAGTAGACAGTGTTTCTCTGTCCATTGATTCTTGGTGCAATCTGTGTAGGCATGTTAGATGAGGGGAGGAACAGGCTTGGTTATGATGAAGCCCATGTCAAACTCTATTGTCCTGACTCACATGTAAGAGCAACAGCCACATGGATCAAAAGGTTTCACAAGATACAGTCACTTCAAAGGAGAATGGACAAACAGGGAAAGAAAAATGGGAAAAGAAAATGGAGAGGAACATCAGCAGTCCTTATGGTTATGAATTGGATTGGTTTAGGCTTTATGAATGTGAAAGAAAGCCTCAAGAGGTTTGAGGGGGAGGAATGAGGGAAAGAATGGGAAATTCCCTGAGAGTGCTCGTTTTGGACCAGCTGAGGTAGTTCAGAACTTTCTGTCCCAGGAGACAATGACAATCGTCAGTTCTGTAACCTTTCCAGTAAATGCAGAAGTTATTTTGAAAAGATTTTCTCGTTTTCACAAACGTGCGGCAACTACAGAACTGACAAGTGCATAACTGGATAATACTCTTTTGGCTTTTAAACCTACTCTGAACAGAATAATGGTTCAAACATCATTTTAAAAGTAATCTTTAAGGGCTTCACAAGTGCATTATGTAAAGCAACCCCCTCGCGTTGTCCTGAGAGTCCTGCATTGTCAGAAGTGCCATCCTTCTGACGAGATGCTCAAATGACCTCCCTTCTGCTCTCTCAGATGGACATACCAAAAATACAAAGTGCTACTCAAAGAGGAGTCCAGTAGCTCTCCTGGGTGTCCTGAGGGCATGGTGGCACAGTGGTTAGCACAATTGCTTCACAGCTCCAGGGTCCCAGCTTGGGTCACGGTCTGTGCGGAGTCTGTACGTCCTCCCAGTGTCTGTGTGGGTTTCCTCCGGGGGCTCCGGTTTTCTCCCACAATCCAAAGATGTGCAGGTTAGGTGGATTGGCCGTGCTAAATTGCCCTTACTGTCCAAAAAGGTTAGGTGGGTTACTGGGTGCAGGGATAGAGTGGAGGTGTGTGGTGTTCTTTCCAATGGCTGGTGCAGACTCAATGGGCCAAAAGGCCTCCTTCTGCACTGCTAATTCAATGATTCTATGACTAATATTTATCCCTCAACCAACATCACTAAAACGGATTGCTGTTTATGACAGGATTGCTGTTTATGACAGAATTGCAGGTGTATTGCAAATTCACAGCTCGGTTTCCCTATGTTACAACAATATCTACACTTCAAAAGTACTTAATTGGCTACAAATTATTTTGGGAAGTCATGGCAGGCACTAAGTCATTGCTCATGCATTATTTGCAAAGGAACAACTTGCTGGATTCATTGGATCAAAACCCAACTCTCAGAATCGTCTAAATCAAAGCAAAATACTGCAGATGCTGGAAATACCGAAAATGGTGAAAAACAGAAAATGCTGGAAAAAACTCAGATCTGGCAGCGTCGGTGGAGAGAGAAACACAAGTTAACATTTCGCATCCATGAGACTTCTGGTGGTGCGCGCGGGCGGAGCGGTCGTGCTGGAGAGTGGTTCCCGCCGGTCAGCGTTTTCCAGGGATCCCCCGTGGTTGCGCCGGTCACGATTTCTTCTTTTGGGGCCCCGAGGGACGGGCACCGGGTCGGGCCAGTTTGGACCCCCGTGACTGGAGGAGCAGGGGCGAGACCTGAACCCAGCACATATGTAGAGGGGGAGCAATGCACACCGGGGAACCCCCCCTGCTAAAAATGAATGTTTGGGATGGTTGAAGGAGAAGAGATTTTTTGAACTTTGAAATTTTTTTTGTTTGGAAGAGAGACTGTGATTGGGGAGCTGGAAAATGTATAAATGTTATAACTTTCATTTCACTGACCTGTATTGTAACTTACTTGACTTCACATTGTTAGAGTTTAAGTTTTTGTTTGGGATTGGCATTTTTGTTCCTTTTTTTTGTTGCATGTTATATGTTATTTCATTGAATTGCATGGGTTAGTTTGTTTTTCTTTTTCTTCTGGGACTGGGTGGGAGGGGACTATATGCCATTTGTGGGGGGAGGGGGCTACCCGCACTAGCTAACTAAAGTTGGCTAGTGAACAGAGGTGAGGTGAGAGGAGGGCTGTGGACATTGGAGCAGGTTTTGATGGGCCTACGAGGCAAGCAAGTGGGGGGTTGGGGGGGTGTAGGATCGATACTGGGTGAGATTTTTTGCGAGGGGAAGTGTGGGGGGGGGGGGGGGGGATGGGGGTTCGATGTTAATAATGGATAGGGGCGGGGTCAGGGTCATGGGGCAGGCCCCGGTGCTATGATGATGGTAGCTAGGAAGGGGGGAAAAAAGAGAAGGGGGGGGTAGGGGAGTTAGAGACCCCCAGTTAGGATAGTCACGTGGAATGTGAGGGGGCTGGGAGGCCCAGTCAAGAGGTCAACGGTGCTTGCACATCTTAAAAGTTTGAAAGCCAATGTAGCAATGCTGCAGGAGACTTACCTGAGGGTGAAGGGCCAAGTGAGACTTCAAAAGGGATTGGTTAGTCAGGTGTTTCACTCTGGAATTGATGGAAGAGCCTGAGGGGTAGAGGTTATGGTCAGCAAAAGGGTACGGTTCCAGATGGAGAAGGTGGTTGCAGATCAGGGGGGTAGAAATGTGATTATGACAGGGGTGCTGTAGGGGAGGCTAGTGGCGCTGGTAAGTTTATATGGTCCCAATTGGGACGATGTGGAATTCGCGAAGGTGGTGTGTGGGGCCATCCCCGACTTGGACACAAAAATTGATAATTTTGTGTGTGGGCGGGGGGGGGGGGGGGGAGGAGAAGAGAGAGAGAGGGAGGAGGAGGAGACTGGAACTTGTGCAGGAGCCAAAATTGGACAGGTCAGAGCCGCGCTCGCTGGTCCCGTCGGGGGGCGGGGGGGGGGGGGGGGGGGATCTACAAGGTGTACTCGCCGATTGACTTTTTCATGGTAGGAAGATTAAAGGGTCGGAGTACTCGGTAATTGCAATATCAGAATATGCTCCACATTGGGTGGCTATGGTACTGGAGAAGGGGATGGTGCAGAGACCAGGTGGAAATTAGATGTGGGACTGTTGGGGGACCTAGGGTTCTGTGACAAAATTGAAAAAGTAATCAAGGAATATGTAGGTTTTAACTGCACAGGTGAGGTGTCGAAGGCAGTTGTCTGGGATGCTTTAAAGGCGGTGGTGAGGGGTGATGTGATCTCGTTCAAGGCTAGGCAAGACAAAGAGAAGAGATTGGAACGTCAGAGGGTAATAGATGAGATGCTGGAGGTAGACAGGAGGTATGCAGAAGATAGGGGCCGAGCGCAGTTGGAAAAGAGGAAGGAACTCCAGGCGAGCTTTGACTGACTATCTACCAGGAAGGCGGCACGCCAATTGAGACGAGCAAGGAGGGCAGTTTACGAGCATGGAGAGAAGGCGGGGTGTCTGTTGGTGGGTCAGCTCCGTAGGGAGGCTGCGGCAAGGGTAATTGTCCAGGGGTGGGACAGGGCAGGGAAGTTGGTGGTAGCTCCAGATCAGATTAACAAGGTCTTTAAGGAATTCTATGAGAGGTTGTACAGGTCAGAGCCACCTGGGGGAGGCTGGGAGATGCAGGAATTTCTAGATGGGCTGGAGTACCCGACATAAGGGGAGGGGCACAGGGCTACATTAGAGCGGGCGATAGTGGAGCAGGAGATAAAAGATGCGATAGGGAGGATGCAGTCGGGGAAGGTAGCAGGGCCGGATGGGTCCCGGTGGAATACTATTAAAAAATTTAAAAATAAGCTGGTACCGCTGATGGTGGGGATATTTGAGGCGGCAATACGGAAGGGGGTGTTACCACAAACTTTGGGACAGGCATCGATTTCCCTGTTACTTAAGAAAGATAAGGATCCGACGGAGTGTGGGTCGTGTAGGCCAATATCACTTTTAAACGTGGACGCAAAGATATTGGCAAAGGTACTGGCAGGTAGGCTAGAGGAGTGCCGGCTAGAGGAGTGCCTCCCGAAGGTGATGGGTGAAGATCAGACGGGGTTTGTGAGAGGAAGGCAGCTTTTTTCGAGCATTAGGAGGGCATTGAACGCGGCTATGGCATCAGCAGAGGGGAAGGAAACAGACGTGGTTACAGCATTGGATGCCGAGAAGGCAATTGGCCGGGTAGAATGGGGGTACTTTGATGGCAGTTCTAGAGCGGTTTGGAATTGGACCCAGATTTGTGGACTGGGTGAAGTTTTATAAAAGGAGCCGAGGGCCAGTGTCCACACAAATAACATCAGCTCAGAATACTTTCCTCTCCACCGTGGGACAAGGCAGGGGTGTCCTATGTCCCCCCCTGCTGTTTGCACTCTCAATTGAGCCATTGACCATCACATTAAGAAGTTCGGGGGTATGGAAAGGAATAGTGCGGGGGGGTTAGAGCATAGGTTATCCTTATGTGCCGATGACTTGTTATTATACGTGTTGGAGCTGAGTGTGTCAATAGGGGGAATATTGGAGCTGCTTCGGCTGTTTGGGTCTTTCTCGGGGTACAAATTAAATCTAGACAAGAGTGAATATTTTGTGGTGTCTTGGCCAGGGGTGGCGGCAGGGGTTGGGGGCTGCTATTCCGTAAGATACCTAGATACCTTTAGATACCTAGGGGTGCAGGTTGCTCGAGGTTGGGTGGGGCTCTGTAGGTACAACATTTCTAGTTTGGTGGGGAGGGTGAAAGCTGATCTGGCAAGGTGGGATGGCCTCCCTCTGTCACTGGCGGGTCGGGTACAGGTGGTTAAAATGAATGTGCTGCCGAGATTCCGATTTATTTTTCAATGCCAAAGGCATTTTTTTTTATTTTTAAAAGAGAGATTGAAGGGATGATTACCTCGTTCATATGGGGAGGGAAGGTGGCCAGAATTAAAAAGGTGCTACTACAGAGAGGCAGGGGGTTTGGGTCTTCCGAACCTGATGTATCATTACTGGGCGGCGAATGTGGAGAAGGTGCGGAGCTGGGTCAGAGGGGTTGATTCTCAATGGGTCAGAATGGAGGAGAGTTTGGGTAGGGGGGTCAGGATTGAAGGCGCTAGCGACAGCGCCGCTCCCGACGGCCCCGGGAGGATTCTCAGTGAGTCCGGTAGTAATAGCTTTGTTGAGAATTTGGAGGCAGTTTCGCCAACACTTCGGGTTGGGGGCAGGGTCAGGGGAAATGCCGATCCAGGGGAACCATAGATTTGAGCCAGGGAAGTGGAATGGAAATTTTCAGAGATGGGAGGAGAAAGGAATTAGGACACTAAAAGATTTGTTTCTTGGGGGTCGTTTTGCAGGATTGAAGGAGCTGGGAGCGAAGTATGGGCTGGAGCAGGGGAAATATTTTATTTTTTTTAAATTTACAGTACCCAATTAATTTTTTCCAATTAAAGGGCAATTTGGCGTGGCCAATCCACTTAGCCTGCACATTTTTGGGTTGTGGGGGCGAAACCTACACAAACACGGGGAGAATGTGCAAACTCCACACGGACAGTGACCCAGAGCCGGGATCAAACCTGGGACCTCGGCGGCGTGAGGCCGCAGGGCTAACCCACTGCGCCACCGTGCTGCCTTGGAAATATTTAGATACATGCAGGTTCAAGACTTTGCCAGAAAGGAGATACAGAGCTTCCCAGTAGAGCCGGCTTCCACATTGCTGGAGAAGGTGCCGACGCCAAGAGGACTGGAGAAGGGGGTAGTATCGGCGGTTTACATGGCTATTTTGGAGGAGGCGAAGGCGCCGTGAGAAGGGATCAAGGCAAAGTGGCAGGAAGAGCTGGGAGAGGGTATGGAGGAGGGATTCTGGTGTGAGGTGCTCCGGAGGGTGAGCGCCTCCGCCTCGTGTGCAAGGTTGGAGCTGATACAGCTGAAGGTGATGTATAGAACGCACCTTACAAGGGCAAGGATGAGCCGGCTCTTGAGGGGGTAGATGATGTGTGTGAACGTTGCTGGGGGGGCCCCGCAAACCATGTTTAGATGTTTTGGTCCTGTCCAAAGCTGGAGGATTACTGGAAGGAGATTTTTAGGGTAATCCCTAAAGTGGTGCACGTGAAACTGGACCCGGGCCCCCGGGAGGCCATATTCGGAGTGTCGGACCAGGTGGGGTTGGAAACGGGCGCAGAAGCAGATGTTGTAGCCTTCACCTCGTTGATCGTCCGAAGGTGGATCCTGTTAGGGTGGAGATCAACCTCTCCACCCTGTGCCGTGGTGTGGCGGGGAGGACCTGCTGGAATTCTTGACGCTTGAAAAGGTCAAATTTGAACTGAGGGGAAGGATGGAAGGGTTCTACAATTAATGGGCGTTATTCATTATGCACTTTCGAGAATTGGATCACATCGAACATTAGGGGGCGGGGTGCTGGGAGGGTTGAGGGGAGAAGGACTGAATGTGTTAATGGTGACTATGGAGGATTCCAGATTCCTTTTTGTCATTTGTTTATGCGACCATATGCCCCTTCTACAGAACCCCTCTGGAAAGATCATTCGGACTCGAAACGTTGACAGTGTTTCTCTCTCTGCAGATGCTTTGAATGATCTGTTCATTCAGCTTAATAGCTAAACTGGCAAATCCACCAGTAAAGCTTTTCAGCAAAAAAAGATAATTATCTATTTTTCTTGTTTCTGTTCTGAAGGTCTTACCAAGAAATCCGAAAGCCCAAGGCCAAATGGGCATCAGTGAAATGAGTTAAAACAAAAAAAAGGTAATTAAAGACGCAAGTATAAAAACTAAAGATTAAAAACCAACGCCACAGAGTGACTGCTACAAAGGAACTTCTTGTGAATGAATGTGAAGATATTATTCCGTGGGCTGCTGTGATGCCTTTACTGCCCAAGGTTTACACAGGATGGTATCACTCTGTGCCAGCAATCTGTGCCTGCCCTCTGTGCCAGAATATCTTGTGTAAATTCTGGATCAGTGCCATTGAAGACTGGATTTCATGGGGAGGAGGGGACAGATTCTTTTGCTGCAATTACTTGCCCCACCCCCCCTTCCGATCAGATGAAAAGACAAACGGTAGCCCATACACCTGGAAGAAGCCCCCACAGTGTGATGCCGGAAGGCTAAATGAGAAGAGAGGGGGACTTTTGCCCCTCAGTTTGGGGGTGGTTGTCATGGAGGTCCTGCCCTCGAGCTGCCGGCCACTCAGCCCCAGATCTCAGAAGTAGCCAATGCCAGAGCTGGAAGCAGGCCCACGTAGAGAGGATGGATGCCAGGGCCCATGTCAGGCCTTTTTAGGTGGGGAGGGATCGAGCAGCTGGGGGGGTGGGGGAAGCACAGAGTGGCGGTTAATTTTGGAGGGCAGGACGGAAGGAATGGGAGGGGTAAAATCTTGGCACCGGGTGGGGGGGGGGGGGGGGGGAAAAGAGAGAAGCGAGAGAGAGAGGGAGGAATTCCCAATGTGCACAGGGTACTCTTTTCTCCATGTTGATCGACCCCTACTTTGTCCTACTCTCTTTGGGCTTGGGCTCAACCAAAAGAAAAAAAATGGCCTGTCCAATCCTGCCCACACCAAAGATATTATGGTGTGAGCAGTGCGATACCCTGGTCAATTATCTTGGGAATAAGCTCAATTGACTGTTAATTTATTATTTATTTTAAAATGCCAAGTGGACTGTGGATTTTGTCACCTGCCGATTATGGGGAATAGTTCGGGAGTGAGTGGCAAAGCGGTTGGCTGGTGATCCCTCGTATTTTACATGATTCACTCCCCAGCCCCATCACCCCTGCCAAATTCTCGCCCAGCAGACAGGGTCGTAAAACCCAATCTTCACGGTTCTCCTGGAATTAGTCCCTCATACAGCAGGTTTCTGATTTGGGGGGGGGGGGGGGGGAAATCAGCCAGTTACTAGCACTGATTGAATGCTTAAAATTATTCCAAACAAGCTGGTTCCTGTTCTATTTAGATTATATTTGTCTGATCCCGTATTGATACACAGACTCGGGGAATCCCAGCTGGGAACCAGATCAAGCTATTCTTGCTTTCCTGTAACCTGTCCAAGTACTTTCACTATCGGAACTTAGTTTCATACACCTCAGTAGTAGATACACACACATACACTCAACCACGGAACCAGACCAGGAACAACTCCATAACTTCAGAGTATTCCATTGTGCAAGCGGAAAGTATTCATGCCAAGTCTGGGGGTATCACCATTATTTGACAGGAGCAAACTTACTGTGAACAAAAACTACAGGATTTTCCAGCTCTTCCTGCTCGTGGAATCTTCCGGCCCCGCCAAAGGCGGCCCTCACCCACGGCAGGTTCCATGACAGCGGGACAGACGAACCAGGTAAAATGCCATAGACATCGGTGGGACTGGAAGATCCCACCAGTGGCCAATGACATGCCACCTCTGGAAAATCCCACCTTACAAATGTGTTATCGGCAATACTGTTGTCAAGAACAACTTTGCACTTATCCAGCTCCTGTAAGGAAGAAAAACATCCCAAGGTGTCTTAGAGTTGAAATCAGGGAAAAATGAATGCCGAGTCAACGGTGATGGAGAAATCAGGAGGAGCATCCAAAAGCTGGCCAGTAGGTTTCCAGGAGGGTCTTGGAAAATGAGGTGGTGCAGCTGTTATGGGCCAGGGTTTAGAGAACCCCAAAATGTATCATGAAGTTCACCTGACCCACAACTTTTACTAGATTGTGGTATGGGGAGCACACGGCCCACTCTACAGGTGTGGTAGAGCAGAAATGGAAATGTTGGTGTTTTTTTTTTAAAAAGCAAAACAATGTTTATTCTATGAACCCAAGTTAACCTTTTTAAAACATACAGTGAACATCTTAGCAACCATTAATTCAAATACAACCCCCAAAGACTACAACACCAAGTAAACCTTTAAGCTTTCCTTTTTAACATCCATACGACTCAAAAACAAAACCTTTATCAGAAGCATCAGGTTAAAGTCACTACTGAAAACATTTAGAGTTCTGAATTCACCAAATGATCAAGAGATAGTCTTTTCATGGCAGAGAGAACAGCAGTACACCTGCTCTGTCTGGCTTCAGCTCCAACACTGAAAACAAAACTAAACCACACCCTGCAGCCTGCTCAAAAACGAAAGTAAAAAGCTGACAGACAGCCCAGCTCCACCCATTCTCTGACATCACTAATAAAAACCCATGTCTTAAAGGTACCCTCACTACAGATATTTATATACACACCCATTTCTTAAAAGGTATTCTCACATGACACAGCTCACGAAGGGAAATAGCATTATGCCTGAAAGGCTGTAGAAATCTCAACGCAGTGAATATTCACAAGAATCGGAAAAAGCAATTGGGGGGGGGGGGGGGGGGGGGGGGAAGAAGGGGCAGTTGAAGGGATGGAGAATGATACAAATATTGGGGGGGGGGGGGGGGGGGGGGGAGTACGGAAGGTCATGAAGAATGTCAAACATGCAAAAGACAACTTTAAATTTGAGGCATTGGGGCATTAGGGAGGCAAATGAGGATAACCGGGATCAGGGGTGGTCAGCGAGGGAGTCTGGATGTGGAATAGCAGATTTCAGATTCGCTGAAGTTTACAGAGCATGTGGAAGGCAAGCCAGGCGAACATTGGAATTATTGAATCAGGAGTAACAAATGTTATAGATGATCAATTCAGCAGCTGATGGGTTGAGGCAGGAGTGGAGGTGTACAAGGTTACAGAGGACTATAGGGAGTTGGAAGCAGAGTTTGGGGTTTGCATGCTACACCATGATTGTGAATAATTTGGTTTGGTTTGACTAGGCCATTAAGGAGCGAGATGGAATTGATGGCAGAGGTTTAGGTTTTCCTCTCCTCCCTACTCTCAACCTCCTTCCAACCTATGGTCCTGTTCACATGCTGCAAATCCAACACTGCTTTACTGTGTTTCCTTCACTAAAGACTGCAGAGCCTTCAGTTATCTCGGCCCCTTACGCTAGGACCCTCTCCATATCCCTCCATCATTTGTCATCCTACAAAAGCTTTGTTAAAAATACTGGCTTTTGGTCGCATCTTTTAATTTCCATGCTAATCCTGTTTGTGTCTGGCATTGGACCATGGGAGATTTGTTATGCTGTACATGTTTCCTGCATAAATCATCGCATTTTGCAATGGGATAGGCGAAATTATGACTTAACTAGGTCAATGATTTCTGAAAATTGGCTCAGTCTGTGCCATACTTCTTTGATCTAAATCATTTGGCGATGATACATAAATGTTCATGATTAAAACACGTTCTTATGAATACAATACTTCTCACAGTAAAGTATAGATGTGGAAGACCAATTGATCTATTCGCCAAGTCTGTGGCCCTCAGTAAATCTGTATGTTTACCTAAATTTCCATTCAAGGCTGCCCAGTTGTGGCCTACCGATGGTGCGGAGATTCTTTGCTGCTCACTCTCCTTGCTCCCTGGTATAATCTTGGCAGATGGAACAATCTTAGTTTTAATGGTGCACCATAAAATATGATATTATGGTATCATAAAGTAGAAAGGCATTATCAAGCATACTTGAGCGTGTATGGCATCAATTACTTTCATTTGTATATATTGAGCATGCGTACAGTTCTAGGTGCCACAATTTAGGAAGGATGTGAAGGTATTGGAGAAAGTGCAGAAGAGATTCACAAGAATGGTTCCGGGATGAGGAACTTCAGTTCTGAAGTAGGGATTCTTTTGCTTGCAGGAAAGACGGCAGACAGGTGATATAACAGATGTATTCAAAATCATGAGGGACCTAGACAGAGTAGACAGGAGAAAACTGCTCCCATTCATGGAAAGGATCACGAGCGAGATGGCGCAGATTTAAAGTAATTGGCAAAAGAAGCAAATGCGACATGAGGAAAAATGTTTTCCAATAGAGTGGTTAGCGCCTGGAATGTGGCGGAGGCTGGTTAATTAGAGGCATTCTAGAGGGAATGGGATTATTACTTGAAACAAAACACAACCTGCAGGGTCACGTGGAGAAGGCAGGAGAATGGCACCTGGTGAAATGCTCATTCGGGCGGCACGGTGGTGCAGTGGTTAGCACTGCTGCCTACAGCGTTGAGGACCAGAGTTCGATCCCGGCTCTGGTTCACTGCCCGTGTGGAGTTTCACATTCGCCCAGTGTCTGTGTTGGTCTCACCCCCACAACCCAAAGATGTGCAGGTTAGGTGGATTGGCCATGCTAAATTGGAAAAAGAAAATAATTGGGTACTCTAAATTTATATAAAAAGAAAGAAATGCTCATTCATAAAGCAGTAGCAGACCCAATGGGCTGAATGGTCTTCGGCGCTGTAACAATTCGGTGACTGGGAATAACTCGTCGGCGCTGTAACAATTCGGTGACTGGGAATAACTCGTCTTCTCTGTAGTGCTAAAAGTCCTGTGAAATCCTTTGACACTTTGTACAGGGTAAATGTAGTATTTTTAAATTGGATGACAACTTGCAACTTAAAGATCCAAAAATGTTAAACTCTGTTGCTCTCCACAGATGCTGCCAGGCCTGCTGAGTTTATCCAGCATTTTCAGTTTTTATTGCAATGTGAATTGTCCAGTCACTGAAATCATCCACATGAATAAGGCAGATTTAGTTTTTAGTTTTAATTCAGATCTGTTCATATATAATTGTAATTATAATGCCAACACCAGCAGATGGGACAACAGTGGTGATGTCTGATGCATTATGTGGAGCTCAAAACTGTCAGCAAACCTGCTTTATTTTGGTATACCTGAAAAGTTAAAGTGATCGAAAATCTGAGTTTATTACTGGAACTCTGTACAATGGCCACGTTGGGTTTCCCCTCCCCGGAGTATGGTAATTGTGAGAATAATCATGGCTGGCCTGTTCAGTGGAGGGTGAAGGGGCTATTTGCAGACAGACTGTGAGCAGAATTGAAAGTGACTTTTTTGCCAAATGAATTAGCAACCCCTGATTTTGAATTTTTGTGGGTTTCTGTCTTTATCACCTTTCCCTTAATACTTTGTCAGTCCACAGTCCATTCTGATCTGTATACTAGCTTCGCAATCAGTTTTCACTCAAACTTGCCTCTCCGATTTTTATGCCGACTACAGGAGCCATTCATTATGACCTCCCAAATTTTTCAACAGGAGTCACAGGATTTTGATCAAGAACCTGAAACTAATGCAGCAGACCGACTGGGGGTCCGACTAGTTTATGCAGCTCAATCTGGAGAGTTGGGCTGACAGGTGGAAAACGCCATTTAACATGGATAAATGAGGTTGAGAAAAGGGGAATTAGTTAAATGGTAGTTGTCAACTGGACAGAAGACCAAAAAAAAATTAAAACATATTGATTGGCAAAGTGCTGAAATATAAAATAGATAGGAGAAACCCTACAGTGCAGAGGAAGCGATTCGGCCCATTGAATCTGCACTGAATCTCCGAAAGAGCACCCCACCCAGGCACACTCCCCCACCCCATCCCCACAACTCCACCTAACCTGCACATCTTTGGGCAGTAGGAGGAAACCGGAGCACCCGGAGGAAATCCACGCAGAAAGAGAGGGGAGAAACGTGCAAACTCCACACAGTCACCCAAGGTCAGAATCGAATCAGGGTTTCTGGCACTGTGAGGCAGCAGTGCTAACCACTACGTCATCAACCTGCCCTGATATATGATCAGCAGCAGGAAGACCAAACAAGGTTTAAGATTGATGCTTAAGGTGGAGCTGTTTGGGGTCAATGTGCACATGGATACTGATCCCATGTTTTTTTTAAATTCATTTACGGGATGTGGGCGTCGCTGGTTAGACCAGCATTTATTGCCCATCCCTAGTTGCCCTTTAGGGGGTGATGCCTTCTTGAACCGCTGCAGTCATTGATGTGTAGGTACACCTATAGTGCTGTTAGGGAGGGAGTTCCAGGATGTTACCCCAGTGACAAGGAATGGTGATATATTTCCAAGTCAGGTTGGTGAGTGACTTGGAGCGAAACCTCCAGGTGATGGGGTTCCCAGGTATCTGCTGCTCTTGTCCTTCTAGATGGTAGTGGTCGTGGGTTTGGAAGGTGCTGTCCAAGGAACCTTGCTGAGGTCCTGCGGTGCATCTTGTAGGTAGTACACACAATTGCTGCCACTGTAAGTCGGTGCTGAGGGTTTGAATGTTTGTGGAAGGGGAAGCAATCAAGCGGACTGCTTTGTCCTGGATGGTGTTGAGCTTCTTGAGGTGTTGTTGGAGCTGCACTCATCTAGGCAAGTGGAGAGCATTCCGTTACACCCGTGACTTCTGCCTTGTAGATGGTGGACAGGCTTTGGGTGTCAGGAGGCGAGTTACTCACCCTAGGAATCCTAGCCTTTGACCTGCCCTGGTAGCCACAATATAAATTTGGCTAGTCCAGATCAGTTTCTGCTCACAAATGGTGTCACCAAGGGGCTCCATATAGATAAGGAAAAGGAATACGTCAAGGATCATTCTTTGGGTGACTCCAGAGGTAACAACCTGATAGAGTGGCACGGTAGCACAATGGTTAGCACTGCTGCCTCACCATGCCAGAGACACAAGTTAGTCACCTGGTCAGAATCTGTCTTGTGTGGAGTTTGCACGTTCTCTCCGTGTCTACGTGGGTTTCCTCCGGGTGCTCCAGTTTCCTCCCACAGTCCAAAGATGTGCGGGTTAGGTGGATTGCCCATAGAAGGTGTGCTTTTTCAGAGGGTCGATGCAGACTCGATGGGCTGAATGGCCTCCTTCTGCACTGTAGGGCTTCTAGGAATGAAACCAAGCAAGGGAAATAACACTGAGCTGGAGAACAGAGGGAAGGCATCAGAGGAGAATGAAGTGTGCCAAACATTGATGAGGTCAAGGCGAATGCATTGCAATTACAACCACAAAAGGATGTATTTTCTGATGTTCGTCACAGTTATTTCAGGGAGGTGTGACAGAGCAGAAAGCGGAACGAAACATTGGCACGTATATGGAAGGTAACATTTTCTAAAGCTCTGGAGATGAAGTAAATGTGGCAGGAAAGAGGGTTTGAGGATGGACTTTTTGAGGAGAGTGGATGATGATAATTTTGAAAGGGGGAGGAGAGGATGGGGAGGTTTACAGTGTCAGCTAGTGTGGAAACCAGGAAGGGAGGTTGGGTGGTCAGCGGCTTAGTTAAATTTGGTCAGGGAAGTAGAAGTCTCATGACTGAGATGAGCTATGAAAGAGCACCAGGGTTGATGGTAGAGAAACACAGGTTCAAGGCTAGGGCAGGTAAAGCCAGGGAGGTGGGGGAATTTATGGAGGTTTTGCTCTGTGAGCAACTGAAAGATTAGGAGACAGATTAGGTAAACTTCCAAACGTCAATCAGCACGATTCAATTTTATAGGCGAGGAAGTCAATTAATTGCTACTAAAAGTGTAGGTCGAGGGGGCAGAGAGCAATTAAAGGGCTAGCTTTGCTCTCCAGAATGACCCGACTACCGCAGCCAATAACTGGTGTGGTCTAACCACGGTGCTGGTTGGCTAAACCAATTTTAAGTCTGATATGCTCGAGTCTATGTCTCCGAAGTTGAGTGTGCCAACACAGGGACCACATGATGGGGGGTGGGAGTGGGTGCAGTGGGGAAATCAACAAGGAGCAAGCAATTGCATTTCAGATTTCGAAGTGCTTCTGGTCGTGGACTGGGTGTGGGGCTGGAATCATAGCTCAGCGAACTGAACTGGAGATGTATGAGCTGGGCAGGGAGCCAGGAAGGTGGATATGATCAGTGGTCTCTTGGCTTGAATCAATTGTTGGCTCTGGTCAGTTTTTAAACATAACCAAAACCCATTTTGCCATTTCTTTTTGATTGGTCTGACACACTTTGGTCATCCAGAGCGTCTGACCCAGTAGGCTACCCTGTGCGCCAAAAGACCTCCTCCTGCCTCAACAGCAGGAGATTTCGAAACAGAACTTTAATTCCTTCAAGCAACATTTCAACAACAGTTTCGAAATTCAACAGGCTGAAGACAGCAACACTCCAGCAGATGTAGTGCAATCTAACTGTTCTCTATGCTACCTGCTGCAGTCCAAGCTGTCCTCTCCATGGGAACTTAAGGATGGGCAATAAATGCTGGCCGAGCCAGAAACATCCACATCCCATGAGGTAATTAATAAAAATACGCAGGTGCATTTACCATGCTAAACGGTAGGAAAGAGTACGCTTGGCTTACCCTTCCCCTTCATATAGTGCACATGCTAAGGATGTTCTTGGTCATGAGGACAAGCTGGACATTTTATATTTTAGAGAGGGGCAATTTTTCGCTGTTGTAATTTCACAGGAAAAATAAAACCAGCAGCACCACACAAGCTGGTGTCCATCTTGCCACCAACTGCAACTCAAGACACAGTGGCATCATAACGATACTGTCTGTATACTATACTATCATAAGCACATTTAAGGCACCCATATCGAAAGTCCCAGAGTTGAAATGCTA
The DNA here is from genome assembly GCF_047496885.1 of Scyliorhinus torazame. Classification (NCBI taxonomy): domain Eukaryota; kingdom Metazoa; phylum Chordata; class Chondrichthyes; order Carcharhiniformes; family Scyliorhinidae; genus Scyliorhinus; species Scyliorhinus torazame. The sequence continues at coordinate 338,870,255 of NC_092708.1, forward strand.
CACTCAAAATGCATGTAACAGGGGAGAGCAGCATCTGTCGGTAATAGCACAAAAGCAGACAAAGTGTGTGCTGCCAGCACCCACCTGATCCGATAAAGCAGAGCCCATGAGTTCAAGATCAAAACAGCAAAATCTCTTCCACTCCGTACAATGCAAAACACCAAGAAGGAGATTTACTCACCAACATTTGGGATTATATTAGTCCAGAGCTAGGTTTATGGTGCATTTATGCCAAATTTGGAGCATAGATGCAAAGCCGATTTCGCTCTGCCTTAATGCAGCAGTTATGGTATAAATTCCATTTAAAATCAGTGACAGTACCTGAGCTGACCCTGGAGCACGGAGTCGTTCAACAGTTCACGCCTTAGCATCCCAACCCTATCAGCATTGTGAAGCTGAAACCACTTCACAGCAATGCTAAACTCACACACAAACACACCCTCACATCAAATTCCAAACCTATTTTCAATCTCACAGAAGACTACAGAACCTAAACACAGCCATCGATTTAAACTTGCTTCGTAGTTCAAACTGACATTACTTTAATACTGGCATCAACCCCACTTATTTGCTGGCATTAGATTAATCCGGATATGCAAATCCAAGCTAGGGATTTAATAATATTGATGTGGAGATGCCGGCGTTGGACTGGGGTGAGCACAGTACGAAGTCTTACAACACCAGGTTAAAGTCCAACAGGTTTGTTTCGATGTCACTAGCTTTCGGAGCGCTGCTCCTTCCTCAGGTGAATGAAGAGGTATGTTCCAGAAACACATAAATAGACAGATTCAAAGATGCCAAACAATGCTTGGAATGCGACCATTAGCAGGTGATTAAATCTTTACAGATCCAGAGATGGGGTAACCCCAGGTTAAAGAGGTGCGAATTGTGTCAAGCCAGGACAGTTGGTAGGATTTCGCAGGCCAGATGGTGGGGGATGAATGTAATGCGACATGAATCCCAGGTCGCGGTTGAGGCCGCACTCATGTGTGCGGAACTTGGCTATAAGTTTCTGCTCGGCGATTCTGCGTTGTCGCGGGTCCTGAAGGCCGCCTTGGAGAACGCTTACCCGGAGATCAGAGGCTGAATGCCCTTGACTGCTGAAGTGTTCCCCGACTGGAAGGGAACATTCCTGCCTGGTGTTGCGCGATGTCCGTTCATTCGTTGTCGCAGCGTCTACATGGTCTCGCCAATGTACCACGCTTCGGGACATCCTTTCCTGCAGCGTATGAGGTAGACAACGTTGGCCGAGTCGCACGAGTATGTACTGCATACCTGGTGGGTGGTGTTCTCACGTGTAATAGTGGTATCCATGTCGATGATCTGGCACGTCTTGCAGAGATTGCCATAGCAGGGTTGTGTGGTGTCGTGGTCACTGTTCTAAAGACTGGGTAGTTTGCTGCAAACTACCCGAAGCGTGGTACATTGGCGAGACCATGCAGACGCTGCGACAACGAATGAACGGACATCGCGCAACAATCACCAGGCAGGAATGTTCCCTTCCAGTCGGGGAACACTTCAGCAGTCAAGGGCATTCAGCCTCTGATCTCCGGGTAAGCGTTCTCCAAGGCGGCCTCAACCGGGACCTGGGATTCATGTCGCATTACATTCATCCCCCACCATCTGGCCTGCGAAATCCTACCAACTGTCCTGGCTTGACACAATTCACACCTCTTTAACCTGGGGTTACCCCATCTCTGGATCTGTAAAGATTTAATCACCTGCTAATGCTCGCATTCCAAGCATTGTTTGGCATCTTTGAATCTGTCTATATATGTGTTTCTGGAACATACCTCTTCATTCACCTGAGGAAGGAGCAGCGCTCCGAAAGCTAGTGACATCGAAACAAACCTGTTGGACTTTAACCTGGTGTTGTAAGATTTAATAACATTGACGTTGTAATAACACATCTTTTAAATGCATTTATAAATCTAATGAAAATGCTGCAATTTTCCCAGTGTGTGTGTGTATGTGACGTGATGTGGCAAGATGCGCTTCAACGAGGGATCAACTTTAGTGAAGAAGATCACATCTACATGAATGTTGATTGATTCTTTGTTAACTCAGTACTTAGCGCCACTCTGGCCTCGGAACCGGTGTTGGTAAAATCTCAGTGAACAGTAGTTTTTCATAAGAGACCCACCAAGTAGACATTCGGAGGCTGTGGGCAGTCTTTTCAAGCAGGAATGTCACAGCAATCCTCCCCTTGCTCAGTTACACATCCCCTTCTAAACATATACTTAATGTTGGTAAAAATTCACCGCGGGCTCCTCCGGATTTGTGTGCATTATATCGAGAAACAGTAGGACTGCACACTGAAGCTTCCTACAATATCTTCAATCTACACGGTATCCTTTTGACATCGACATGCTGCTGATCGACAAGCAGCATTTTCTTGAAAATAAATTGTACTCACCTGGAAAAACGGCCATGAAGATATTGCCTTTCGACTGTTGTGACAGCCGAAATGAGCAATAAACAGAACTTGAATCAGTCATTCAATTAGGGAGTTTCCTAAACAGGAGCAGTTCCTGGTAGCGCTGGGGATGGCCTAGCAAAAATTCCCAGAAAAACTATTTGGGGAAAGTTCCCACAGCAACACGCACTCTTTCTGCTGCAATTTGAACTTTTAAAATAATATGCCTAACAACATATCTTGATAAACTTACAGAGCATAACAGAAGCTCCATATGGTGAAAACAAATGGAGGGGCAGAATGCCATTAGCTTTCAAAGCAATCAAAGAAGTCTTTAATTGAAGAATTGTTTGAAATGCTTTCCCCACAATGTTTCCCAGCAGCCATGATGGTTACATCAGCAATTCCATAAGGTATCGGCTAAGATTGCTTAAAATCTTAATACTAACATGGCAGTCGTTGCTGAAGGTAATCAATAAAAGAAAATGTTATAACTCAAGAACAAATGATCAGTAATTGGTCTGGATATCAAATAATTACAATGTTTTGGAAAACGCTCAACAAATTTAAAAAGGTACCTGGATGTACATCTGAAGTTGTTTAACCTGCAAGGCTATGAACTAGTACGGTGCGGTAGTATAGTGGTTACCACTGTTGCTTCACAGCGCCAGGGACCCGGGTTCAATTCCCGGCTTGGGTCACCGTCTGTGCGGAGTCTGCATGTTCTCTCTGCGCCTGGATGGGTTTGTCCGGTTTCCTCCCATAAAGCCCCGAAAGACGTGCTCGTTAGGTGAATCAGACATTCTGAATTCTCCCTCAGTGTACCCAAACAGGTGCCGGAGTAGAGAAACTAGGGGCTTTTCACAGTAACTTCATTGCAGTGTTAATGTAAGCCTACTGGTGACACTAAAAAAGATTATTATTAGGTGCTGGAAAGAGGGATTAAAATAAGCAGCTAGTTTCTTTTTCCTCCTTTTGGCTGGCACAGAAAGGATGGGCTGAATGGCCTCGTTCTGCACCAAAACATTTCTATGGTTCTGTGAATGATGTCATTTCATTGCGTCAGATAATTCTCCAATTGAAGGGTTCCTGGTAAGCAATAGATCTCTCCCTGAATATTGATCAGGAAATCAAGTGGTGGTCCACATTCTAACTATTAAATTTAAATGGATGGAAAGCAAACAATGCAGAGACACATAGATTTAAAGAAGATTTCAGGGTCTTGTGCACTTACTTTCAACTCAACTATAGCACAAAGAATGTGCTGCACAGTTGCAGCCACCGATTTTCTGAGGAGGTGCTAAACTGAGGTCCCACCTGGCCTCTCAAGTAAAAGATCCCACAGAATTTTTGCAGCGCAGAAGGAGTCCATTCGGCCCAAGTTGTCTGCACCGGCTCTCCATATCACGTACTGCAAGGCAGTTCTCTTGGCCAACATTCTTTCCCCAGCCAATATCACGAAAAAAAAGAGATGACACGGTCAATTAGGTCATTGCTGTTTGTGAGAACTGGCTGTGGGAAAATGTACTGCTGAGTTCCCCTCCATCACTGCAGTGATCAGCTTCAAGACGTATTCCATCGGTGCAAATAATTTTGGGGTGTTCGGATGTCAAAGGTGCTGTGTAAATTTAAGCTTGTCTTTCTCCTTTTAAAGCCAGGTTAACTCAGCAGGCTGAGCGCAGTAAAATATTTGTCACCAGCACCATAAATTATTCCGACATCCAAAGTCGCTTGTACTTGTGGTTTGGATCGTGCAAGAGAAGCGCGTCCTTGAAACTGAATACTCGGAAATGCTAACTTAACCATGAGTGCTTCCACAAGTAAAGTTTTCCTCACCAGGAAAAGAAACCAAGCCTTAAAACCACAGGTCTACAGGCAGCCTGGTCAGGAGGAAAACACCAAGGCGTTTATCGGAATCGGTGCATAACCCCTTTGTCAGCTAAGATCGGAAAAACTAGACAGTAAAAGAGCAACCTTGCGTGTCTCCCCACACACCATTGATTTGGACATCATCAAGGGTACTAACACAGTAAGGGTGGGGTAACGTTTTTGATGCGCAAGCTCAATTTTCAGTCCTAGTTTAGTTCCAGTTCGTATAGTAGTTTTTGTGTTCCAGAGCGTAGGAGTTTTTGTCTAGTATATATACACACAATCATTTTTATGTATTCCTGGGATGTGAGCGTCACTGGCAGTGCCAGAATTTATTGTCCATCCCGAACCTCCCTCAAGGAGATGGCAGTAGTGAACTGCCTTCTTGGAACTGTTGCAGTCTCTATGGGATGGTTAGATTGGTCTTTGGTGTCAGTCAGTAACTATGCAGCAAGTAACTTCATACCACACCTCAGTCAAACCTTGAATGTCGTCGGGGTCTTGCTGCATGGTCAGGGATTACTTCAGAGAACATTGTAAAATCATCAGCGAATATTTCCATTTCAGTCCTTATGATGGAAGGTCATTGATGAAGCTAGGACATCCCTCAGAGTAGCTCCGGCTGCAATGTTCTGGGTCTGAAGTGATTGGCCTCCAACAAACACAACCGTCTTCCTTTTCATGCTTGGTATGATTCCAACCAGTAGAGAACTTTTCTCTGTTCCCATTGGCTTCAAGTTTATTCTGGCTTATTGATGCCACATACAGTGAAGTGCAGCCTTGATGTCAGAGGCAGTCACTCTCACCTCATCTCTGTGGAATTCAGTGCTTTGATCCATGTTTGAAGCAGGTGTGAAGCCAAGTAGTCCAGACGGAACTCAAGCTGAACATCGGTGAGCAATTGCCGCTTGACAGCACTGTCGACGACATCTTCCATCACTTTACCGACAATCAAGAAAAATCTGATGGGGCTGGAATGGTACAGGTTTGATTTGTCCAGTTTTGGGTCATTTTCCACATTGCAAGGTAGCTGTACTATGACAGCTTGACTGAGGCTACAGCTGGCGCTGCAGTACAAATAAACAGCCAAGCTGTCGTCAGGGTCTGCAGCCTTTGCCGTATCCAGTACAATGCACACTGCAAAAAAATAATCAGAAAATGCTTCTCTGACAAGAGAATGAGGAAGGTTACACCAGCCAGTTACAACCAAATCGTCATCTGGACGTTCCCCGGAGATGAAAGAAGGTGAGATTTAAAGCAGCTAGTCCAGATATAATTATCAGTGTGAAAGATGGATTTACCCAGGTGGAGAGGATCCAGGAGGAATGGATATTGCCTCCACAAGCAGAAGTTTTCACTGTGACTTATCAGGAGACTAGCACCATCCTCTCAGAGGAAGGTGAACAGATTGTTGCTGATTAAGCACCACTTAATAACACTGACGATGACAACATCTTCCACCTCTTTGCTGATGATTGAGAGTAGTCTGATGGATTGCAATTGGTCGGGTTGGATTTGTCCTGCATTTTGTGAACAGGACATACCTGGGCAATTTTCCATCTGGTGTTGTGGCTGTACTGGAACAGCTTGGCTAGGGGTACGACTAATTCTGGAGCAAGATCTTAGCGACTAGCGCCAGAATGTTGTCAGGACCCATAGCCATTGCTGTATCCAGTGTCTTCACCTCTTTCTTGATTTCACATGAAATGAATCAAATTAATAGACTGCAAAATGGACTATCTTTCTTATACTATTAGGTTTGTTAGCTCAAAAAACCTCTTCGAGGCCAGCAACAGGTAGTAAGCCAGGGGGGGGAAAAAAAAAAAAGATGAAGAACCAAAGGACTGCGCAACCCTGGGGAGGGAGGGAGGGAAGGAGGAAGGGGGGATATCATAGACCGATCCAGAGGGCAGCAAAATATGTACAGTTAGTCAAATGAAGGACAAACCAAACCTCTCTGTAAACTAAAGCAAATTAGTGCGGGCAAGAAATATGTAATGTATATAACTAACAACTGTTTATAAATGAGACAAGCCAATAAAAATATATTTTTTAAAAAGTTTAACTCAAAGGCAGCATGATGGTGCAGTGGTTAGCACTGCTGCCTCACAGCACTGAGCACCTGGGTTCGATCCCTGCTCTGGGTCACTGTCCGTGTGGAGTTTGCACATTCTCCCAGTGTTTTCCTGGATTTTGCCCACACAACGCAAAAGATGTGCAGGGTAGGTGGATTGGCCACGCTAAATTGCCCCTCAATTGGAAAAAATGAATTGGGCACTCTAAATTTAAAATAGTTTGTTAGCTCAAGGGAATTTGTTTCTTTATTTATATCAGGGCACGGATGCACAGCGGTTAGCACTGTTGCTTCACAGCGCCAGGGTCCCAGGTTCAATTCCCGGCTTGATTCACTGTCTGCGAGTCTGCACATTCTCCCAGTGTCTTCGTGGGTTTCCTCCAGGTGTTCCGGTTTCCGCCCACAAGTCCCGAAAGCCGTGCTGTTAGGTAATTTGGACATTCTAAATTCTCCCTCTGTGTACCCGAACAGGCGCCGCAGTGCAGCGACTTGACGCTTTTTACAGTAACTTCATTGCAGTGTTAATGTAAGCCTACTTGTGACAATAAAAGATTATTATCGCAGATACAAATCTCAGTTGTCTGTAATAATCAAGCAGTTAACTGCTAAATTATTTTGAGTTGGATGAACTGTTTTTATAAACCGTCATTCTGTCAATTAGCCCCATATGTTAAATACTTAATGGGAGGTCTTGTGGTGCAGTGGGTGATGTCCCTGCCTGAGCCAGGGTTCAGGGTTCAAGCACACCCCAGGACTTGATGGCTATGGAAAGTGCATTCATAAAGTGTCATGATATTCAGACAAATATCATGGTGCAAACACACATACACACAGATCAACGGACCAATCAACACACACGCAACATCACAGCCAATCACAAGCAAGAGCACACGCACTATAAAACGGGGAACACCACAGTTCCCGCTCATTCCAGCAGGAGACAGCTCAGGGCACAGAGCTCACAGCGTGCCACTCAGACATACACCATGTGCGGAGTGCCTCTCTAGGATAGTGTAAGGGCTGGGTCCACAGGTTAAAGGGTAAAGAACACACCACAGTCATAAGTTTACAGATGTTGTTATTGATAGTAATAAAACAGAGTTGTACCATCTGCAACTGTGTTGGTTCACTGTATAGCGGAACACCCAACACGACATAGTACCAGGATTGGAACCCAGCAACTGTGAGACCCACCTCCACATCTTCAGGAATCCGCCATCCTGCGCCATGGACACCATCAGCCTGCCGCAGCCGCTCCAAATCGCTGGAAACCTCGGCGACAACTGCAAGCTGTTTAAACAGCGCTTCCAGCTCTTCCTAGAAGCCACAGAAAGGGAGGATGCTTCGGACACCAGAAAAATCGCCCTCCTCCTCTCCACGGCAGGGCAACACGCCATCCACATCTACCAGTCCCTGGTGTTCGCGGACGGTGAGGACAAGACGAAGTACAAGACGGTCCTTCTTAAACTCGAGCAGCACTTCAGCGTCGAGGTGAACGAGAGCTTCGAGAAGTACCTCTTCCAGCAGCGCCTGCAGAGTAAGGATGGTCCTTTTCAATCTTTCCTGACACACCTCCGTACCCTCGCGCAGTCCTGCGGTTATGAGGCCACCTGCGATTCCATGCTTCGGGACCAGATAGTTTTTGGGGTCACCTCAGGCACCCTACGCCAGCAGCTCCTCAAAATTAAAAGCCTCACCTTAGCCACCGCCATCGAAGCCTGCGTCCTCCATGAAAACGCGACCAGCCGGTACTCCCAATTCCAGGCGGCCGAATCGGCACGGCAGGAGTCCTATGAGGCCGAGCGGATCCAGTCGATTGAGTTCCTCCCGGTCCGCGGCCCGGACGAGGGTGGCCATTTTGCGCGCTTTCCGCGGCCTCCCGAGCTTGTACGCGCCAAAAAAAGACGTCGCCGCAGAGGGACGCGACGCGCAGGCGCGCTCTACGCAGGACCAAACTGCTCATGCGCGATGGCGCAATGAACGCCATGACGTCACGACGTGCGGCAACTGTGGATCCGTACATTTAAAGCGGCAATGTCCAGCAAAGCATCGACAATGCCGCCGCTGTGACAAGATGGGCCACTACGCTGCCTGCTGTCGAGCAGCTCAACCTGCAATGCTCCCCAATTCAGACAGCCTCGTAGGGACGTGCGGGCCATTCAGCCTCCATACACCGAGTCATACCCTGACGAAGTACAGACCGGTGATACTGACGACCGGGAAGCCTGCCGCGTCGCGGTCATTGACAGAAACCGGATGCCCCCAAGCAGGACCCAGCAGCCGATGCCAGTGAACAGCGTTAATCCGGGTGTTGAATGGTGTGCCACCCTAACAGTCAACCGATCACCAATCACATTACGTTTAGATACTGGTGCCTCCGTCAACCTTATAGCATGGTCAGCCTTCTACGCCTTGAAGGTCAGACCACCGATTCGGCCATCCCGCTGTCAGATGGTCGATTACAGCGGAAATGTTATCCCAGCCATGGGATCCTGCCAGCTCGAGGTCACAAACAATGCATACACAGCCCACTGTCCTTTGAGATAGTTGGATCATCGAAGGACTCCCTGCTAGGCGCAGTGGCGTGCAAGGTTCTCCACCTCGTTCAGCGGGTACACACTGTCTCCAGAAGGCACGTCCAACTTCCTGGATGCAGAATTTAGGGCACAGCTTCACTCGCTCCACGCCCACAACCAGGAGGCTTTCGAGGGCATGGGCACACTGCCCTACACTTACAGAATACGGCTCAAACCGGACGCCACCCCGGTCATTCACGCACCTCGTAGAGTCCCAGCACCACTCAAGGACCGCCTCAAGCAGCAGCTGCAAGATGTCCAGGATCAAGGGGTGCTATCCCGGGTCACGGAGCCCACCCCATGGGTCAGCTCCATGGTGTGCGTTAAAAAGCCCTCTGGCGAACTCAGGATCTGCATCGACCCGAAAGACCTGAACAACATCATGAGGGAACACTACCCCATACCCAAACGGGAAGAGATCACGAGCGAAATGGCCCGGGCTAACATTTTTTCAAAGCTTGATGCCTCAAGGATTTTTGGCAGATTCAACTGGATCAGTCCAGCAGGAAGCTGTGCACCTTCCAACACTCCCTTTGGCAGATACTGCTACAATAGAATGCCGTTTGGCATAATCTCGGCATCCGAGGTATTTCACAGAATCATGGAACAGATGATGGAGGGCATCGAAGGGGTGCGCGTCTATGTTGACGATGTCATCATCTGGTCCACCACACCACAGGAGCACAGCAGTCGTCTCCAGCGTGTCTTTGCGCGGATACGGGAACATGGCCTGCACCTCAACCGAGCCAAGTGTTCTTTCGGCCAAACTGAGCTAAAGTTTCTGGGGGACCACATATCCCGGTCAGGGGTGCGTCCGGATGCTGACAAAGTGAGCGCCATTACAGCCATGCCGCAGCCGGACAAGGTGGCAGTGCTACGTTTTCTCGGGATGGTCAACTTCCTGGGGAAGTTCATTCCCAACCTGGCTTCTCACACAACGGCTCTTCGCCACCTGGTCAAGAAGACCTCGGAGTTCCAGTGGCTGCCCGCACACCAGAAGGAATGGGAGGAGTTCAAGATTAAGCTCACCACAGCCCCGGTATTGGCATTCTTTGACACATCTCGAGATACGAAGATCTCGACTGATGCCAGCCAGTCCGCCATTGGGCGGTACTCCTGCAACGGGACAACACTGCATCATGGGCCCCGGTCGCCTATGCCTCGCGGGCCATGACCCCCACAGAACAGCGCTATGCGCAGATCGAGAAGGAGTGCCTGAGTTTGTTAACCGGCATTGATAAGTTCCACGATTACGTGTATCGTCTCCCCCAGTTCACCGTGGAAACCGACCATCGCCCCCTGGTCAGCATCATACAAGACCACCTGAATGAGATGATCCCTCGCCTCCAGCACATTCTGCTCAAGCTCCGGAGGTATGACTTCCAACTGGTCTACACCCCGGGAAAGGACCTCATCATCGCGGATGCCCTGTCCAGAGCAGTGAGTACACCGCCCGATTCGGAGGGGTTCGTATGTCAGGTCGAAGCGCATGTGGCCTTCACATCGGCCAATCTGCCAGCTACTGATGCAAGTCTGGCCCGCATTCGCCGGGAGACTGCGGCTGACCCCCTTCTACAACATGTGATGCGCCACATGACGGGAGGGTGGCTCAAAGGACATTGCTCGCAGTTCTACAATGTCCGGGACGACTTGGCCGTCATTGATGGTGTCCTCCTAAAGTTGGACCGGATTATGATTCCACACAGCATGCACCGGCTGGTCCTCGAACAATTACACGAAGGCCATCTCGGGGTTGAGAAGTGCAGGCGGAGGGCCCGAGAAGCTGTATACTGGCCGGGCAACAACGACGACATTGGCAGGTGGGGCAGTTGAGCACCATGTTGGCAAAGGTTTCAGCCGGCGCAACCCCCTGAGACGCTTCAGCCCCATGAGTTGGTAACGTCCCCCTGGGCAAAGGTGGGTGTGGACCTTTTTCATGTGCTCGGCAGGGACTACGTCATCATTATAGATTACTTTTCGAATTATCCAGAGGTCATACGCCTGCACGATTTGACATCGTCCGCTGTCATCAGGGCATGCAAAGAAACCTTCGCTCGCCATGGCATTCCGCTTACTGTCATGTCGGACAATGGGCCCTGTTTTGCAAGCCAAGAATGGTCTTCTTTTACTGCTTCGTATGGCTTCACACACGTGACGTCCAGCCCTTTGCATCCCCAGTCAAATGGCAAGGCGGAAAAGGGCATCCATATCGTCAAGCGGCTCCTCTGCAAGGCTGCTGATGCCGGATCGGATTTCTGCTTAGCCCTGCTGGCCTATCGCTCGGCCCCACTAGCCATTGGCCTCTCACCAGCCCAGCTGTTGATGGGTCGCGCCCTCAGGACCACTGTGCCATCCATTCTTGTTCCTACACCGGACCATGCTCCAGTACTGCAAAGGATGCGACAGCAGCGTGCTCAGCAGAAGGTGGCACATGACACTCGGCCAACTGATCTTCCTGCCTTGGCGCCTGGAGACAACATCCGCATCCAACTACCCGAGGGTGGCTGGTCGCGCTCCCTACGTGATCATACACCGGTGCCACGCCCTCCTGCTGTTCCGGATGTCGACTGTGGAGCTTCCTGCCACCATGCCCATTCCTCTGTTGCCTGTGGCCAGGCTCATTCCTCAGCCGGTGGATCCTGACCCACCCTTGAGGCGGTCAACCCGAATTCGTCGCCCACCTACTAGGCTGGACTTATGAGCCTGTTTGAACATTAGACTCACTAAAGTGTTATGCCACAATGTTAATATGTTTCTCTTCTTGTCGTTACAGGAGTTCGTTTTGATGTTTGATGATTACACTTGTTTTGTTTATGGTACAACCTCGTTGGTATGTTGCACCTGGCACCTTCCTATGTATATAGTTTAGCCTCATGTACATGTTGTAGATATTGCACACACACATTCAGCTGCACTCAGTACACATTTATATTATTTACCACATAGGCACATATTCGTGTAAAAAAGGGGGGGGATGTCATGATATTCAGACAAATATCATGGTGCAAACACACATACACACTGATGGACAGATCAATGGACCAATCAACACACATGCAACATCACAGCCAATCACAAGCAAGAGCACACGCACTATAAAACAGGGAACACCACAGGTCCCGCTCATTCCAGCAGGAGACAGCTCAGGGCACAGAGCTCACAGCAAGCCACTCAGACATACACCATGTGCTGAGTGCCTCTCTAGGACAGTGTAAGGGCTGGGTCCACAGGTTAAAGGGTAAAGAACAAACCACAGTCATAAGTTTACAGATAGTAATAAAACAGAGTTGTACCATCTGCAACCGTGTTGGTTCGTCTGTATAGCAGAACACCCAACACGACATAAAGCAGCCACATGGGTTGATTAGCAACTTGGAATCCTGTCAATGCACACAAACGTCAGACAGTAAAAGTGGGAGAGATTTCTGGTCATCCATGAGATGGAAAGAAATTGAAGCTTCGATCAGCACTATCCACAGCTCCAGACTATCACATGTTAGTAAAAAGTGTACGTTGCCACAACAACCCAGACTCCCCGAGTGTGTTGTAACAACACCACCACCACTGAACACTTGCATATTCAGTCCTTAAGTGCTGCTGATTGTGTTCCTCAGAGCAATCGTTTATAGTATATAAAACTTATTTCTTTGACATTTTTGATGACTTGAGTAGAAAAAAAAATCATTTACTCAGCAGCAGGCGTGTATCCTAACTGAAGGTTGGCACACCAAAGTCCAACATAATCAAAGCTGGTTCACGTAAGACAGTTCAGTGAGCTAGATTTAGGCTTCAACTGCCCCTAGGGATGACCTGAGTGGTAACCCCCAGACAGGTGAAAGCCCTTTCAAATTTCCTAAAAGGAAAATGGAAATTGTTCCAAACTAAACAAATCTCTTCCTCTCTCTCACAAACACAATGATCTCTTCCTCATTTCTTCTTTCCTTTTCTGTTGTCAGTTATACAAATGGAGTTGCTGTAATAAGGGTGGTAAAGGCAGTCCTGTACCTTGCCCAAATACGATCTAGAATATGGCTGTGACAATCTACATGCCAAGTTCATGTCCCAATCCATCATCCACACCATAAACTGGGGCCACTAAATATTGAGGTGGTGGTGTGGGACGCTAGGTTTCCTCCGGATGCTCTGATTTCCTCCCACAGTCCAAAGATGTGCAGGTCAGGTGGATTAGCCATGCTAAATTGCCCATTAGATTCCAAAAGGTTAGATGGTGTTATGAGGATAGGGTGGGGGCGTGGGCCTAGGTAGGGTGCTCTTTCAGAGGGTCGATGCCGATTCGATGGGCCGAATGGCCTCCTTCTGCACTCTCGGGATTCTACAAATTCAATAATGCTAGTTGAGGGGCAAATGGTGGAAAATGCTGGGGAAAAAAATCCACTTTTCTTCAAAAGTGTCATGCCAAAGATGCCACGGGATCTTCTCATTTCATGGTTATTCGAACCAAGGTGGCACCTCTGACGGTGTAGCAACTCCTCAATACTGCCTAGAACATATGCTCAAGTTTTTCCAAGTGTGGCTTAAATCCACACATTACAGCAGAGCTAAACTGAAAGATTAAGGGATTCCTGAATTGCACCATTGAGAAGCATTAAACAGGGGAAAATACAATGTAAGTATCCCCTCTTTGATTTGTCGTGTGCAATAACAATTATTGGCAATTAAAAGGCCTACTCAAACTGCCAGAAATACCTGCCATCCCCTTGAGGGCCTGGTTCTCGCAGGTTAAAAAAAAAGTCAAGTTTAGACAACCCAGTTACATAGAACCCGCCTAAACATTTCTAAAATTGGGCTGGTGTCTCGATCATTTGTCAGCATTGCACACAAACACAAAAAAAGTCTCAATTATTAATAAAAATGCTCTTCAAATTACCAACAAAAATACCTCAGGGGAAGAACACCAGGCAGTTATTTTGGTAGGTGATGGAAAACATTCTTGTTTGCTTTAGTAAAGGAAATTTTCTGCTCAAAGGTTAAAGGGATGTGGCTGTTTTCAATGCAAAATGACTGAAAAGGTAGGTTCTACTAAAAACAAGGTGAAGAATAAGGGTCTTTATTATTCTCTATAGGAAACCACAAACCTAATTGCTTTTTTCTTTGCCCTTAATGGAAATAGTAACTGCTGCAAAAGCAGGGCCTGGTAAATTCATGTAAAACATTCAATAACACTTCTCCTCGTTATAAAATGTGTTTCTTCAGTAGAATTGTCAAAGGAACTTGGATGAAAACATGTGATTAACTCATCCTATTCCTGCACCACAAAGCCTCCACCATGTCTGTATCTGTATTAATAATGGCACACTACATTCGAACAGAAAAACTACTCCTCTGTGAAAAGATTACATCAGTTGTCAGACTATGCTTTTCAGCTTTAAACTGAAAACACACCACCAGTTTGAAACCTTTTGTTCAGGAGAAGTCAACCCACGCCTGTCGTTCATTTGAACACCATGCATAGAAGACCACAAGTGTACACTTAAAAACATTTCCAGGATTATTAGTGTGCAGCACAACGTTGAGATGACAGAGTCCTTTCAATGCACAGAAGATGCCTTTATTTATTTTTTCTTAAACACAAGGCAATTGTTTTCTTCGCAGGTCTTCAGTTTTTATTCCTTCATTTCCAAGTACCTGAAGGGGAAGGCACTAACCTACAAATAAAGGTCATAATGCTCTTTCACAATCACTCACTGAAATACTACTTTACACAGGACTTGCATAGTCATTGCTTTTTGCCAAAGAGCTTGTTTTAATGAATGTTGAGGCTGAACACCTCTAAAAAGATATCAAAACTTAGAATCAGAAAGGTTGCAGCATAGAAAGAAGCCATTCAGCCCATCATGCCTGTTCGAATTCTCTGGAAGAATACAACATCAGCAGAACCAAGATTCATGCCTATTCAGACTACATGAAAGCTTATGATCCAGCTTCCTAATACACAGAAATACTCTAGGTAATGCAATACTTGCACATACATCAAAAATATCCTACCTTAATCCTTTCAGCATCAGAAATATGGTTTCTATGTAGGTCTGATAAAGCTCTTGGCGATGGGAGGAGTGCAGATGGGAGGGGATTATCAACCCACCGCCCCACACACAATTTCTATTTGACCCCATTGTTTGGACATCCTTTCTCGCTTCGTTAAAATAACTGTAACACTGAATAATAGCAGTCCGGTAGCACAGTGGGCAGCACTGTTGCTTCACAGCTCCAGGGTCCCAGATCCGATTCCTGCTTGGGTCACTGCCCGTGTGAAGTCTGCACGTTCTCCCAGTGTCTGCGCGGGTTTCCTCCGGATGCTCCGATTTCCTCCCACAAGTCCCGAAAGACGTGCTGTTAGGTAGTTAGGTGAATTGGGCATTCTGAATTCTCCCTCTGTGTACCCGAACAGACACCAGAATGTGGCGACTAGGAGCTTTTCACAGTAACTTCATTGCATTGTTAATGTGAGCCTACTTGTGACAATAAAGATTATTATTATTATTAGCCCATTGTGGTTCTTGGACAAATCTACTGTCGTGGCAATCCTGGCAATAATGTGTGATTCAGCTCCATCTGCACATTGGAGTTGATTAATAAAGGCACCCGTTGGTGCAATGTGCTCTACAGACACAAGAACAAATTTATAATAGTAGTTTCTGAATGCACTTGATAGCCAGTCACATGTGAAAATACAAATTTAAGCTGACCACAATACGATCAGAACAGCCTTAAACTTCCAGGTGCAAGAACCAGTAACATTAGTCAGCTGTAATTTAATTTGGAGAATATTGGGTGTAACATGTATAGAATCTCATTTCAAAATATTACACAAAAACATTTTTCAGCCATTTTGCGATAGAATTCCTGAACTTTTCTATACTGCGCACAGGGATTATGAAAATTAAAAATTCAAGTCAGTTGGGGGATAAAGTGGAAACAACTAGAGACAGACAACATTTAATAATGTGGCGGAATGGTAGCACAGTGGTTAGCACTGTTGCTACAGCGCCAGGGTCCCAGGTTCGATTCCCGGTTTGTGTCACGTCTGTGCAGAGTCTGCACGTTCTCCCTGTATCTGCGCGAGTTTCCTCCGGGTGCTCCGGTTTCCTCCCACAAGTCTCGAAAGACGTGCTGTGAGGTAATTTGGTCATTCCGAATTCTCCCTCCATGTACCCGAACAGGTGCCGGAATGTGACGACTAGGGGATTTTCACGTAACTTCATTGCAGTGTTAATGTAAGCCTACTTGTGACAAAGAAGATTATTATTTATAATGAATGTTTAATCTGATTATCTTTGACACCTATTAAGCCACCTTCATTTATTTTACACTAACCTCCATTGGATTCATCAGTCATTGCATCTTTCAATTGTTGTATACTATTTTTAATTTGTTATATGGTTAAACGTTCTCCATGCTTGTTCATACACTGTTTTGCTTATTGCTACTTAAGTATCTTCTTGGGAGGAACATGGCAATTGAATGTTGCAGCGTGACTATGGTTCAGCTAAATGCTACCTGAATTACCATTCCTGCTGCAATCAAACTTGGGTATGGCCCAAATCGTTTGTCGAATGCTGACGACCAAGCTAAAGTGTTAACACATCCAATAACACAACCGCAATGAGACAATTAAAAAGCTAACCTATCATCGTTTATTAGTTTTATGGCTTATATTAATATATTAAAGGTAACTTCCAGTTTCGGAAAGGTTAATCTTTTCGATGCAAGGTTACAGAATCTATGGGGGTTAGAGGTTGCCAGACCACCCAGGCATATACACACAAAGGTCTTTCCATGTGTACATAAAAAAGTCCGAATTAGGAGGGGAAAACCTTAAAGAACAACAATATAGGGAAGCACAGTGGCTAGCACTGCTGCCTCACAGCTCCAGGGACCCGGGTTCAATTCCAGCCTCGGGTGGCTGTCTGTGTGGAGTTTGCACTTTCTCCTCATGTCTGCTTTGGTTTCCTCTGGGTGCTGCGGTTTCCTCCCACAGTCCAAAGATGTGCCGTTTAGGTGGATTGGCTATGCTAAATTGCCCCTTAGTGTGTAAAAGGTTAGGTAGGGTTACGGGAATAGGGTGGAGGCATGGGCTAAAGTAGGGTGCTCTGTCCAAAGGCCGGTGCAGACTCAGTGGGTTGAATGGCCTCCTTCTGCATTGTAGGGATTCTATGAACAGCAGGCCTTTGTTTAGCTGAAGCATTCGAGACAGTTTTGCTGATCTGCATCATCCTACCAATTATTCATGCAGAACTCAAGAGTCATTCTCAAAAAAAAATTCTATGAAATGGTTTGGCATTGAAGCTAAAAGCATCCTTGTAAACAAAAGGAATTTATTGGTGGAATCAGCAAGTCTGGGGGGAAAAGGGTGATTAACTCCATTAGAGATATAAATTAGTTGTGTAGGTCACAGAGCCAAGGTTTGTTTTGAAGGTAAAAGCCAATTAGGTTAAATTTCTGTTTGCAACATCCCAGGTATGTAACGTTACCTTGGAGAGGTTGCAGGGAACAGCACTTCGGAGGCGGGGAGGGGGTTAACTGCTTTTGGCTCACAGCAACAAAAAAAAAGTTCAGTTTAGGGACAGGCAGATAATGACAGAGAAAAATGAAGAGTACCAAGTACAGTAGAGCAGTTTAGATTAGAAGTTAAAGGGCTATTAGAAATTAAGTGTATTTCTGAGGTGGATTCACGAAGCAAGAGTGCAGGACTGCTAATGCTTGAGCTGAGGAACTCAATCTTGAGGGGGTTAAAAAGATTTAAACGGGATTACATAACAGATGTAAGTCGAAGGACGGCCCAATGAATCTCAAACCCAGAACATAGTCATGGAAAGCTTTAGAACTGGCCCCAGCAAGTTAAGGAATCTTCAAAAAAGTTCAAGGTAAGTAGCCAAACATTGCCAGTGACAGAGGCTGGCGTCAAAGTGGAAAGGGGAAGGTTTAATTGAGGATTTACGTTTTCAAGAATAAGTGATTGTATTTATGGTTTGTTTTTTTAAAAGTATAATGATAACCTAAATAGTGTTTTGTCAGCACGGGTTGCTTTGTCGGACTGGTGTGTAGCAACCCTCATTTGTTTAAACTGTGGAATCTTGTGGCTACATTCTCTCAGTAAATTACAATTTCTAAAAAATAAATCAATTTAGAGTACCCAATTCTTTTTGTTCCAATTAAGGGGCAATTTAGTGTGGCCAATTCACCTACCCTGCACATTTTGTGGGTTGTGTGGGTGTGACCCAAGCAAACACGGGGAGAAAGTGCAAACTCCACACAGAGATTGAGCCCGGGGCTGGGATCGAACCCGGGTGCTCAGTGCTGTGGTAAATAACAAATTCTGAATTTCTCTTTCAACATTAGTGGTCTTGGAGGAAATTGTAACAAATCTAGGACTACTGAATAATTCTGTCCGGCCTCCCATCCTCCATCTTGTGTGATAATCAGCTTATCCGCACATCCTTTACGGCAGGTTCTGTTCCAAGTCCGACTCAATCTTTACTGACCTACAATAGGTGCTGGTCCCTCGACATCCAAATTTAAAATTCCCGCCCTTCCAACACTACAAACTCTTTCCCCCAAATATTTTCCATCTATATGACTTCAGCCTCTATGTATTTCCTTCTCCTTGCTGATACCAAGCTCTGAAATTCTGTCTCGAAACCCTGTACTTATCCTGCTCTGTGGCTTTAGAAGAATATTCCTTAAAACACATCACCTTTGATCAAGTTCTGGTTTATTTTCCCTAAAATCTCCTTCTATGGTTTGGAATTCTTCTCCCACTTCATGTTTCTGTCCGAAAAAAAACTTATCTGAATTAAATCCTATCCCTGTAACCCAGTAACCCCACCTAACCGCTCTGGGGCACTTAGGGCAATTTAGCATGGCCAATCCACCTAGCCTACACATCTTTGGACTGTGGGAGGAAACCGGAGCACCCGGAGGAAACCCACGCGCACACAGGGGAGAACGTGCAGACTCTGCACAGACAGTGACCCAAGCCGGGAATCGAACCTGCGACCCTGGAGCTGTGAAACAACAGTGCCAACCACTGTGTTACGGTGCCGCCCCGGTCAGGAGTGAATATAATGCTTTCCTGAAACCTGCATCACATAGGCAAATGAGATCAGCCATGATCATTCTATGATTAATTCAATAAATGTCAATGCTGATACTGACGAAAAGCTCATTCTCATTGAAAAGATTAAAACTGGCGAATGAAGTGGGTTTTCTTAGGAGGGCAATTAAGGGGTAAACACATCAGAATGACAGTTTAAAAAAAAAAAATGATATTCTGCAAATCCTTCACTCGGTTTTCAAAAAGTCTATGTTTTAGAAGGTTTCTGTGAAATGAAAATCTCCAGCTAAGAATGACTATGGATAAAAGTAACTCCAGGTTTGCAATCCATTCGCAAGTTTCACACCATCAATAAAATAATCTGTTCTGGATTGTAAATGAGAAATTCTTGATCATAATGTTCATCTAATCCAATTTCTACTTACAGACACTCGCTCATCTGTTATTTCCCTCACTAGAGCCAGTTCGATTGGAACAGACGGAATCCAAACACAGATTCTATCCAATTACATTAGACAGTCGCTTATTCTGAACACAAAAAAGATTGGCTTAAGGCAATTGGAGGCTAAAACATGAAAATTAAAATCGCTTATAGTCACAAATAGGCTTCAAATGAAGTTACTGTGAAAAGCCTCTAGTCGCCACATTCCGGCACCTGTTCGGGGACATTCACAACATGCTGTTATCCATTATAGAACTAGACGCGCAGTGGGTAATACAATTAGCTAGTTTGATAACTAAAATCTCAAAACAATTCTTCTGTATTGAAAATGTTGAGGAACTTGAGCAGCTCCACAGGTGGTGAGCATACTCCGAGAAGAATTCATGGCTCTACCTTCCAGTTGGCAACTCTGATGGTTTTACAGATGGGAGTGACTTTCAAATTGCCCTGGAGCTTACACTAGCAGGCAAGAATATTGTTTCAAGAATAAAATTTGTTTTGTGTCATACCACCTACAAGAAAGTATCGGAAATAAAATGTTAAAACAGATAGGGACTTATCCTATAAAAAGAACAAGCGTAAGGCAAATTACCTCGCAAGAATAATAAACAGTATCAAATGCATATGCCACTACTTCATACTATTAAATAGACGTGAATAAACATCACGGGGGCGATTCTCCGATATGGAGGCCAAGTGTTCGCGCCATCGTGAACACCGTCGCGTTTCACGATGGCGCGAACAGGGCCCGGGCACAACCTATTCTGGCCCCCACAGGGGGCCAGCAAGGCGCTGGAGCAGTTCACAACGCTCCAGCATCCTTACGCAGCGCCAAATGGGCGCCGCGCCAACAAGCGCATGCGCAGGTGGGGCAGCCCAATCCTGCTCATGTGCAGTTGGGCCGCGCCATCCTGCGCATGTGCGGGGAACGCCTTACGCATGCCGGCCCCTCACCAACATGGCGCCGGTGTTCTGGGGCCACGCGCGGAAGGAGGTAGGCCCGGAGGGGGTGGAAAAAAAAAAAAAAAAAGAGGCCGGTCTGCCGATCGATGGGCCCCGATCGTGGGCCAGACCCCATCGGAGGCCACCACGGTGAAGGAGCCTCCCTCCCTCCCCCATATGCCCCCCCCCCAGCGTTCCCGCAGAGTTCCCGCCAGCAGCGACCAGGGTGTACGGCGCTGGCGGGAACCTGCCGCTCGCTGGTTCTCCGAGCGGCCTGGTGCGAACCGCGCGCCGCTGGTTTCCGGGAGGTGGGAGAATCGAGTGCAGGGTTCGGGGCAGCGTGGCGCGATTTACGCGGCGCCCCGGCGATTCTCCCACCCGGCGTGGGGGGAGCAGAATAGCACCCCACATTTCAATTTAAATTCATAAGATAAGATATAGGAGGAGAATTAGGCCATTTGGCCCAATCCAGTCTGCTCCGCCATTCTAGCAAAGCTACCTACAATGTTACAGACCATCTGCTACCTACAATGTTACAGAACAAGAGCTGGATTGCAAAATCAGCCAGAGCTTCTCCTCCCGAGAACACATGACCTAGGAGGAGTCGGCAATTTAGCCTCCCAAGCCTAAACACCCTCAATGTGATCATGGCTGATCCCATCATGGCCTCAACTCCACCCATCCTGCCCGTTCTCCGTAACCCTTCAACCCATTACCAATTATAAATCTGTCTAACTCCTCCTTAGATTTAATCACTGTCCCTGGGATCATTCATTACTTTTGCAGCCGCAATTGGGATGGAAAGAAGATAGGAGGGGTTACAGCATCATTTTCAAAACTAGTAATTTTGGTTTGCTTCATGTTTACAGGATACAAATCTGGAAAAGGGCATTTGGTAATGACTATGAACTAACCCTGTATTGGTAGAAGACCTGGTTTTCCAGTGGACAATTCCTTATGGAATCATCGCATCACTCCTTTAGGTGCAAGGGCTAATTTGTCCCAAAAACATATAATATAAACGCACCAATTGACTTGCTTGGGCTTTGTGGTCAGACTACTCTTGCTTGTGGTCGTAGGAACCACAGACACCCCTATACAATGGAGTAGCCTCCCATTCCAGACTAGCATTCCCCAAGTAAGAAATGTTGAATTGGTAACATACAACCTTCACTGAATGTTTCAGAATCAACAATAATTCCAACAAAAAAAAAAATCAAGTTGAGTTAGGATCACAAATCTACAATATAGATCTACTTTGAAATCAGAAATGAACAACTCAATCGGGATTGTTAATGGCTATCAGGAGGATAGTGAAAAGTTAATATAGAAAGGGAGCTGAAAAGGAAGGCAGTGTGTTCCAATAAAAGATTTCAATCAGAAGTATTGAATTATCTTTTATCTTTTTAACTTTTATGCACAAATCTAGGCCAGCAGAGTCATGCTGACCCCGAAGAACGAACTACATTTTCCCGCATTTGAACACAAAACTGCTGAATGTCCTCCGCTGATAAAGCAATCGGATTTAATGAAAGTATACAAGTTGCCTCAGATAGCTACCTTACAGCAGTAGCAAGCAAAACAAGCTACAAAATTGTAGACAGAACATGCATTAATTTTTTGACAAACCTGTTGGGCGTTTCCTTTTGAAGATGCTACTAACAGAATTAATCAGGGGGGGTGGGGGGGGGGGGGGGGGGGAGTCTGTGGATGTACCAAACCTGGAATTTCAAAAAGCTTCTGATAAAGTCCCCCACAGGACGTTTGTTAGCAAACTTAAGGCGCATGGGAGAGGAGGTAATATGCTGGCATGGGTTAAGGTTTGATTAACAGGCAGAAAACAGAGAGTAGGAATCAATGGGTCATTCGCAATGTTCGCAATTCCTCTCTCCAGAAACACAGTCTGGACCAGTAAAGTCTTAATTACCTGCAAAGACTCGCGTTCAAAGTATCATCTTGCATCATTGAATCTGTCTATATGTGTTGGTGGAGCCCACCTCTTCATTCACCCGAGGAAGGAGCTGCGTTCCGAAAGCTAGTGATTCGAAACAAATATGTTGGACTTTAACCTGGTGTTGTAAGACTTCCACCCCAGTCCAACGCTGGCATCTCCACATCATCACAATGTTGGCAGGTGAGGTGGGATCAGTACGCAGGCCCCAGCTGTTCACATGTATCAATGATTTGGATGTGGGGACCAAAGGTAAGTTCACAGTTGTCACACAGCTAGGTGGGAATATGTGTCATGAGGAAGATGCAAAGTGACAAGAGGATTTGGACAGTCAGTGAGAGGGAAAAACATGACGATTGACATACAATGTGGAAAAATGTGAGGTAGTCCATTGGTAGGAGGAACAGATACATAGCGTATTTCTTAAATGGTAAGAGATTAGAAGTGTAGACGTAAAAAAAAAAAGGACCTGGATGTCCCTGTCAATAAGTCACTGAAGGCTAACATGCAGGGGCAGCAAACAACTAGGATGGCTAATGGTACGTTGGCCTTTAATCGCAAGACGGTTTGAATACAGAAGTAGCGATGTCTTCCTTCAGCTGTATAAAGCCTTGGTTAGACAGCACCTGGAGCAGTGTACACAGTTTTGGTCCCCTGACCTTATGAAAGGTGTTATTGGTTTAAAGGGAGTGCAACAAAGGTTCACCAGATTGGTTCGGGTCTGTCCTATGAAGAGACACTGTGGAAACTGGGCCTATTCTCCAGAGTTTTGAAGAATGAGAGGTGATCTCATTGGAACCTACAAAATACTAAAGGGATAGACAGGGTGGGTGCAGGTAAGATGCCTCCCCTGGCTGGGGCGTCTAGAACCAGGGGACGCGATTTCAAAATAAGGGGAAGCAACTTAGGACAGAGATGAGAAAAGTTTTTTTTTTTTTTTACTCAGATGGTGGTGAATCTTTGGAATTTCTACCCCAGAGGGCTGTGAAAGCTCATCCACTGCATAGGTTTAAAGTACAGATTGACAGCTTTCTAAATGCCAATGACATGAAAGGGATATGGGGACAGTATGGGGAAAAGGCATTGAAGTGAATAATCAGCCAGATGGCAGAGCAGGCTCAATGGGCTGAATGGCCTACTCCTGCTCCTATGTTCCTGGTGGTTCACAAGCAGTCAGGAGGCAAGGCAAGGCCAAGCATTTATTTGCCCAATTTGCGAACCTCAGTTTAGCGATAAATCTAATGGGGGGCTTTATTCCAACAGGAAGTAAACGGGTGTCTAAAATGACTCATTATTGTGTTTGATTTAAACAGAAAACATTAAGCATTGTGCAAAAGGTTTATTTCCTTTCGACAAAAGATTCCAGGTTCCGAATAAGACTTCACCATTATGACCTCAAGGAAATAAGTGATATTCAGACACAATGTTTGGCATAAACAATGAATGATGAGACCTTATCCCATGTCACCATGAAACAATAAACTAAGCTCAACAGACAGAGTTGATAGGACAAGAGTGGTTTGAATGATGATATCAATCATTTGGATAAACTAGATTGAAATCCTAAATGGGAGTTAGTTAGTGAATAAACACAATAATCGTCTCATTCTCTTCCATGAATGTACAAACCACACACTGTCCACTAACTGAATCATCTTTTAGAGGTAGGTTATGGACCTTCTGTCGCAGTATGAACGGAAGGGCTTAATTACCTCAATAATTAATACAAAGCCTGCAAAGAAGAGCTGACTGAGTATTTTGCCTTCAGTGGTTATTGTTATGGCTACACTAGCAACAGACATTGCCCATTTCACATCATAGAATATTACTGGAGCTTCCACAAAAATCAAGGGATTTGGGATTGGGCAGAAAATTGGAAGGGAGATTCACGATCAGCCCTAATCTCTTTGAAAGTTGTCCGAATCCGAGGGACTGTACAATCCAGTCTTGCTTCTGTTCCTATGGTCTTAAAAGATGCAAACCTCAATTGTTTACACTGGTTAAAAAAACCACATAATTAAATAATGACATTGTGGGCTAAGTCCAGTTATAATTAATTGGGCCAGTGTGAATATTTCAAACTCATTGCTACCGTTTTCCCATATTTTGCCCAGTCGTATACTCTGCCGAGAGGATATTATTCCAGAGGACAAGCCAACTGTAGGATCTCCTTTTCAGAAGCGTTGCTCAAACTCTCCATTTCCACAGGGCAGACAGGTATGCTGCGTGCCATGAATTAGGAAGGATGTTTGGCATTCAACATGAATCTCGAAGCCAGGTTCCAATACTGATTGATGTTACACTTGAACTAAAAAGATCTACCTCTGTTACTGTTTTAGGGTGCCACTCCTGGGAATGTCAGTATAGGAGAATGTCTTTCACTTCATTGTACCCGAACTGGTGCCAGCTCCTCCAAAGCTGCTATCTACAGCATTTAGATAACTACACACCACTAAAGATACCGAAAACCAAGAAAAAACAAAAATGACCCAATACAGAAGATCATATAAATCTTGCCTCTATAACTATGCATCATTAGAAGGCTGTGCAAGTTATAAGAACAGCAACTTTTCTGCTCTAACTTGTATATCAATTACAGGCTTGGGTCACATAAGCTAATCATGAAGTTATGTGGCTCCAACTCACAATTCAAATCTTAAATCGAGGAGCATTGGCTTAATATTTAGTTACTGAATCACTTGCAGCCATGAATGTTCCAAACTAAAGAATCTATGAATCATTCCAAACACTTAAAATGGTGTCATACTAAAAACTTCAAACACTAATAAGTCAAGATAATTACCACCATAACACTTTATATAAAAAATAATCAAATAATAACAAAAAGATGGTTAAATTATTTTCTACACGTGGTCCAACTTATATAATCAGAAGTTATGGAACATATCCTGAACGATCCTATATGAGGAACACAAAAGTCAGAGGAGGAAGGTCCATGGTCTGGAAATGCCCAAGGGTCTTGCCAGCTCTACACATGCTTCAAATACTGGAATAGTAAAAGGTGAACACCACACCACGAAAATAAAATACTGCTTTCTGTTAGCAAAAGAATGGTTCCCCTAAACCAGAGTCATGTGAACTATGCAGAAGTGAAGTCACATCTATAAACAAGATAATGTACGGTATGTCCTTTATCCCACTTTATTCCTGCTCGCAGTTCAAATTGGGAAATTCCCATACTATTTCTGTTGGATCGGTCCTCTGTCCTCACTTGTTAGAGCACACTTTATTCTTTAAATGGCTCATGCTCAGCACCATTTGTCAGTCTCATGCTTAGTTCCGCAAGCAGAAATACCACTGGGTTGTGGTCCAGTATCTACATACCAGCTTAAATCGCAGCAGTTTGTGGTCAATATTAATTTCAATTATTCACAGTGACAGGTGAAGAACTGCAAAAAAGAGATCCATCAGCAAGTGCTCTGCATTAGTCATGGACAGTAACACTCAAATCTATTTGGAAGCAGTAGTGTGTGTCTTGACATGCTTCCTCAAGTGAAATTGCAGACACGCAACCTACTCACTGGCTTCAGCTAGTGGGACTTTTCATTAAAAAGTCTAGCTACCAGGTGTTCAGAGTGCAATGGCGGTCAACATCCCCGATTTCAATTTCCCTCCCCTTCACCATTATAATACCTCACATACACATGATGTGGAATAACACTAGGGAAATCCCTCAATCCTTTTCCCAATGGTCGATACGACTACAATGCAATGATGCATCAAATCTGCTCACCTGAGCATACGTACGGACGTTCGGAGATATCTGTACACAATGGAATTGAGAAAAACAAGGACAGAAACGTAATCTTTTTTAAAAATGGAGGCTGGCATGTGCCCAAACCCCCCCCAAAAAAAAAAAAATCACTGGCTGTAACAGTTTAATTAATTTTGGGGGAGGCGGTGGCATAGTGGTATTGTCACTGGACTAGTAATCCAGAGACCCAGGGTAATGCTCTGGGGGTCAGGGTTCAAATCCCATCACAGCAGCTGATGAATTTGAATTCAATAAAAATCCGGAATTAAAAAGTCTAATGATTACCAAGAAACCATTACCAATTGTCGTAAAACCCCATCTGATTCTCGAGTGTCCTTCCGGGAAAGAAATCTGCCATCCTTACCCAGTCTGGCATACACGTTGTCATGACAGCCACATCAGCATATCATGGTGCAATCACACACACACTGATGGACAGGCAGTTGGACCAACCAGCACACACAACATCGCAGCCAATCACCAGTGAGAGCACACGCACTGTAAAACTAGGAACACCACAGTTCCCGCTCATTCTACCAGGAGATAGCTCAGAGCACAGAGCTCACAGCGCACCACTCAGCCGTAGGCCATGTGCTGAGTGCTTCACTAAAATAGTGATAGGGCTGGGTCCACAGGTTAGCTGGTGAAGCACGTGCCCAAGCCAATAGTTAGTTGTAACAGTTGTTTAGACAATAAAACTGAGTTGTACCATCTACAGCCTTGTTGGATCATTTGTGCATCAGAACACCCAACACGACATGATACCAGTAGTGGACACTAACCAACGACTGTGAGACCTACCTGCACCCTTTCAGAAATCCGCCATCCTGCTACATGGAAAACATCAGCCCGCCGCAGCCGCTCCGAATCGCTGGAAATCTTGGCGTCACCTAGAAGCTGTTTAAACAGCGCTTCCAGCTCTTCCGAGAAGCCACAGACAGGGAGAATGCATCGGACACCAGGAAGATCGCCCTCCTCCTCTCCACGGCGGGGCAACACGCCATCCACATCTATAACTCCCTGGCATTCGCGGAAGGCGAGGACAAAACAAAATATAAGACGGTGCTTCTGAAGTTCGAGGAACACTTCAGCGTGGAAGTCAATGAGAGCTTCGAGAGGTACCTATTCCAGCAGCGCCTGCAGGGTAAGGATGAGCCTTTCCAATCTTACTTGACACACCGCCGTATCCACACAGCGATGCGGTTAACTGTTAACTGCCCCCCTCCCACGAAATGGCCCAGCAAGCCACTCAGCTCAAGGGCAATTAGGGATGGGAGCAAATGCTGGCCCAGACAGTGACACCCACATCCCAAGAACGAATAAAAAAAATATTCAGAGAATGTTTGGACAATAATATAAAGGATATCACAAGAACACAGGTTTGGCATTTTATATGGAATTAAATATATGGTTAAAACACAACCCTTGCAAATCCAACAACCTGGTCTTTACTAGTCTTATTTGCCTAATTTTCCTCCGTCTCTCTGCAATCCCCTCCTGTTCTGCACCTCCAAGATGCCCTGTAGCCTGAGCCCTGATCCCATCTTTCTCCATGGCTACCTTCATAAACTTCTTATCCTCAAGCAACACATTAGCTCATCAACAAGATCGCCACTTCCAAAATATTACATCTGACTGTTGCTGCTATTTGTCTTTCAGAATCTTCAAGACTCAACATTGCCCATGCTTTCCCTGCCCACCTGCTGAACTCCATCTGACACAACCTCCAACAAATCCAGAATTCTTCCACTCGCATCCTATCCCTGAAAGCTTCATTCAACTATCATTCTTGTGTGATTCGTGGCAATGCCTTTTGCCTCGCTTCCATGATCTAGAACTCATCTAAATCCATCCTTGCTTTTTCCTTCCCACTTTAATGTATACCTATTCAACCAAACAGTCAATCATCTTCCCAAATGTCTCTTTTTATTTCTGCAAGGGTTTGGACTTCAAAACTCTGAAGCATTTTTGGTCATTGTGACATGTTCCCAGCACTGAATAAATTGTTATAGCTTTCCTGTACGAGTGTTTTACTCTTTTGACAAACAAAAAAATAGGTACCGTATGGCAGAAAGTTCTACAGGTGCTCACTGTGACCATCTCAAATCATCAATCGAGTGAACTTACACCAATTGCAGTCAGAGTTATGAAAGTGGTATTTAATAAAGAAACACTCTCTATTCCATAATGTTAGAAATTACTGAAATATGGTGCAAATATTATTTCAAGCCAGTTTTTAAGTATGCAAATTAGTTGAAATGGTACCAAACAGTAAAAATAAATAAATGCAAAATACTGCAGTTGCTGAAAATCTTAAATAAAAACTGAAAGTGGTGAAAATCTTAGCAGGTCTGGGTAGCATCTGTGGAGAGAGAAACACGTCAAGTTCAAGACGTCTCTCCTTCGGAACTACAGGAACAGTACGAATAGAGTTTTTTTTTTTTAAATAATATTTTATTGAAAATTTTTGGTCAACCAACACAGTACATTGTGCATCCTTTACACAACATTGTAACAATACAGATAATAATGACCTTTTTTAAATTTAAACAAAAACAACAACAAATAAATAAATATTAAATAACAAAAAATAAAAACTAGCCCTAATTGGCAACTGCCTTGTCTCAGGCCACCCCCCCCATCCCTCCCCCCCCCCCCCCCCCCCCCCCAAGTCCTGGGCCGCTGCTGCTGCCTTCTTTGTTCTCCCCTATCTATCTTTCCGCAAGATATTCGACGAACGGTTGCCACCGCCTAGTAAACCCTTGAGCCGACCCCCCTTAGGACGAACTTAATCCGCTCTAACTTTATGAACCCCGCCATATCATTTATCCAGGTCTCCACCCCCGGGGGCTTGGCTTCTTTCCACATTAGCAATATTCTGCGCCGGGCTACTAGGGACGCAAAGGCCAAAACATCGGCCTCTTTCGCCTCCTGCACTCCCGGCTCTTGTGCAACCCCAAATATAGCCAACCCCCAGCTTGGTTCGACTCGGACTCCTACTACTTTCGAAAGCACCTTTGTCACCCCCATCCAAAACCCCTGTAGTGCCGGGCATGACCAAAACATATGGGTATGATTCGCTGGGCTTCTCGAGCACCTCGCACACCTATCCTCCACCCCAAAACATTTACTGAGCCGTGTTCCAGTCATATGTGCCCTGTGTAATACCTTAAACTGAATCAGGCTTAGCCTGGCGCACGAGGACGACGAGTTTACCCTGTTTAGGGCATCTGCCCACATCCCCTCCTCAATCTCCTCCCCTAGCTCTTCTTCCCATTTCCCTTTTAGTTCGTCCATCATAGTCTCCCCTTCGTCTCTCATTTCCCTATATTTATCCGACACCTTACCGTCCCCCACCCATTTCTTTGAGATGACTCTGTCCTGCACCTCTTGTGTCGGGAGCTGCGGGAATTCCCTCACCTGCTGCCTCGCAAAAGCCCTCAATTGCATGTACCTGAATGCATTCCCTTGGGGCAACCCATATTTCTCGGTCAGCGCTCCCAGACTCGCAAACTTCCCGTCCACAAATAGATCTTTCAATTGCGTTATACCTGCTCTTTGCCACATTCCATATCCCCCATCCATTCCCCCCGGGGCAAACCTATGGTTGTTTCTTATCGGGGACCCCCCCAGTGCTCCGGTCTTTCCCCTATGTCGTCTCCACTGTCCCCAAATCTTCAGTGTAGCTACCACCACCGGACTCGTGGTATAGTTCCTTGGTGAGAACGGCAATGGGGCTGTCACCATAGCCTGCAGGCTGGTCCCCCTACAGGACGCCCTCTCTAATCTCTTCCACGCCGCTCCTTCCTCCTCTCCCATCCACTTACTCACCATTGAAATATTAGCGGCCCAATAATACTCACTTAGGCTCGGTAGTGCCAGCCCCCCCTATCCCTACTACGCTGTAAGAATCCCTTCCTCACTCTCGGAGTCTTCCCGGCCCAAACAAAACCCATGATACTCTTTTCTATCCTTTTGAAAAAAGCCTTCGTGATCACCACCGGGAGACACTGAAACACAAAAAGGAATCTCGGGAGGACCACCATCTTAACTGCCTGCACCCTCCCTGCCATTGACAATGCTACCATGTCCCATCTCTTGAAATCTTCCTCCATCTGTTCCACCAACCGCGTCAAATTTAGCCTGTGCAATGTGCCCCAATTCTTAGCTATCTGGATCCCCAGGTAACGAAAGTCTCTTGTTACCTTCCTCAACGGTAGGTCTTCTATTTCTCTACTCTGCTCCCCTGGATGCACCACAAACAGCTCACTCTTTCCCATGTTCAATTTATACCCTGAAAAATCCCCAAACTCCCCAAGTATCCGCATTATTTCTGGCATCCCCTCCGCTGGATCCGCCACATATAGTAGCAGATCATCCGCATATAAAGATACCCGGTGTTCTTCTCCTCCCCTAAGTATTCCCCTCCATCCCTTGGAACCTCTCAGCGCTATCGCCAGGGGCTCAATCGCCAGTGCAAACAGTAATGGGGACAGAGGACATCCCTGCCTTGTCCCTCTATGGAGCCGAAAATATGCCGATCCCCGTCCATTCGTGACCACACTCGCCACTGGGGCCCTATACAACAGCTGCACCCATCTAACATACCCCTCTCCGAACCCAAATCTCCTCAACACCTCCCACAGATAATCCCACTCCACTCTATCAAATGCTTTCTCGGCATCCATCGCCACTACTATCTCCGTTTCACCCTCTGGTGGGGCCATCATCATTACCCCTAACAACCTCCGTATGTTCGTGTTCAGCTGTCTCCCCTTCACAAACCCAGTTTGGTCCTCATGAACCACCCCCGGGACACATTCCTCTATTCTCATTGCCATTACCTTGGCCAAGACCTTGGCATCTACATTGAGGAGGGAGATTGGTCTGTAGGACCCGCATTGTAGCGGATCCTTTTCCTTCTTTAAAAGAAGCGATATCGTTGCTTCTGACATAGTCGGGGGCAGTTGTCCCCTTTCCTTTGCCTCGTTGAAGGTCCTCGTCAGTAGCGGGGCGAGCAAGTCCAAATATTTTCTGTAAAATTCAACTGGGAATCCGTCCGGTCCCGGGGCCTTTCCCGTCTGCATGTTCCTAATTCCTTTCACCACTTCTTCTACCGTGATCTGTGCTCCCAATCCCATCCTTTCCTGCTCTTCCACCTTGGGAATTTCCAGCCGATCCAAAAACTCCATCATTCTCTCCCTCCCATCCGGGGGTTGAGCTTCATACAATTTTTTATAAAATGTCTTAAACACTTCATTCACTCTCTCCGCTCCCCGCTCCGTCTCTCCATCTTCGTCTCTCACCCCCCCTATTTCCCTCGCTGCTCCCCTTTTCCTCAATTGGTGTGCCAGCAATCTGCTCGCCTTCTCTCCATATTCATACTGTACACCCTGCGCCTTCCTCCATTGTGCCTCTGCAGTGCCTGTGGTCAGCAAGTCAAATTCCACATGCAGCCTTTGCCTTTCCCTGTACAGTCCCTCCTCCGGTGCTTCCGCATACTGTCTGTCCACCCTCAAAAGTTCTTGCAACAACCGCTCCCGTTCCTTACTCTCCTGCTTCCCTTTATGTGTCCTTATTGATATCAGCTCCCCCCTAACCACCGCCTTCAACGCCTCCCAAACCACTCCCACCTGAACCTCCCCATTGTCATTGAGTTCCAAGTACTTTTCAATGCATCCCCTCACCCTTAAAGCACACCCCCTCATCCGCCATTAGTCCCATATCCATTCTCCAGGGTGGACGCCCTCTTGTTTCCTCCCCTATCTCCAAGTCTACCCAGTGTGGGGCATGATCCGAAATGGCTATAGCCGTATATTCCGTTCCCCTCACCCTCGGGATCAATGCCCTACCCAACACAAAAAAGTCTATGCGTGAATAGACTTTATGGACATAGGAGAAAAACGAGAACTCCTTACTCCTAGGTCTACTGAATCTCCACGGGTCCACCCCTCCCATCTGCTCCATAAAATCCTTAAGCACCTTGGCTGCTGCCGGCCTCCTACCAGTCCTGGACTTCGACCTATCCAGCCTTGGTTCCAACACCGTGTTAAAGTCTCCCCCCATAATCAGCTTTCCGGTCTCTAGGTCTGGGATGCGTCCTAGCATTCGCCTCATAAAATTGGCATCGTCCCAATTCGGGGCATACACGTTTACCAACACCACCATCTCTCCCTGTAATTTGCCACTCACCATCACGTATCTGCCCCAGTTATCCGCCACTATAGTCTTTGCCTCGAACATTACCCGCTTCCCCACTAATATAGCCACCCCCCTGTTTTTCGCATCCAGCCCCGAATGGAACACCTGCCCTACCCATCCTTTGCGCAACCTAACCTGATCTATCAGTTTCAGGTGCGTTTCCTGTAACATGACCACATCTGCTTTAAGTTTCTTAAGGTGTGAGAGTACTCGTGCCCTCTTTATCGGCCCGTTAAGCCCCCTCACGTTCCACGTGATCAGCCGAGTTGGGGGGCTTCCCACCCCCCCCCCTTGCCGGTTAGCCATCATCTTTTTCCAGCTTCTCGCCCAGTTCCCACGCGGCTGTATTTCTCCCAGACGGTGCCCCCCCGCCCATCCTTTCCCGCACCCACTCCCCCCTTTCCCCAGCAGCAGCAACCCAGTAATTCCCCCCTCCCCCCCCCCCCGCTAGACCCCCCGCTGGCGTAATTACTCCCCCATGTTGCTCCCAGAAGTCAGCAAACTCTGGCTGACCTCGGCTTCCCCCCGTGATCACGGCTCGCCCCGTGCGGCGCCCCCTCCTTCCTGCTTCTCTATTCCCGCCATAATTATCAAAGCGCGGGAACCAAGCCCGCGCCTCTCCCTCGGCCCCGCCTCCCATGGCCAACGCC
Organism: Scyliorhinus torazame; assembly: GCF_047496885.1. Lineage (NCBI taxonomy): Eukaryota > Metazoa > Chordata > Chondrichthyes > Carcharhiniformes > Scyliorhinidae > Scyliorhinus > Scyliorhinus torazame. Next base: position 338,903,226 of record NC_092708.1, read on the forward strand.
CCATCTCCTCTCCCTCCCCACCTCCCCCCATCACCACCTGTGGGAGAAAGAAAAGTTACCATACCGCAGGATTAATCATACAATCGCTCTTTCTCTCCCCCCCCCCCCCCCCCACTCGTCCCACCACTTTGTCCAAACGTTCATTTTCGTAGTCCAATCATTCCAATTTTTCTTCTACAATAAAAGTCCACGCTTCATCCGCCGTCTCAAAGTAGTGGTGCCTCCCTTGATATGTGACCCACAGTCTTGCCGGTTGCAGCATTCCAAACTTTATCTTTTTTTTTGTGAAGTACCGCTTTGGCCCGATTAAAGCTCGCCCTCCTTCTCGCCACCTCCGCACTCCAATCTTGATAGACGCGGATCACCGCGTTCTCCCATTTACTACACCGAGTTTTCTTCGCCCATCTAAGGACCATTTCTCTATCCTTAAAACGGAGAAATCTCACCACTATGGCTCTGGGAGCTTCTCCTGCTCTCGGTCCTCGCACCATAACTCGGTATGCTCCCTCCACCTCCAACGGACCCGTCGGGGCCTCCACTCCCATTAACGAGTGCAGCATCGTGCTCACATATGCCCCGACGTCCGCCCCCTCCACACCTTCAGGAAGGCCAAGAATCCTCAAGTTGTTCCTCCTTGCGTTATTTTCCAGTGCCTACAACCTCTCCACAGATCGTTTCTGGTGTGCCTCCTGTATCTCCGACTTCACCACCAGGCCCTGTATGTCGTTTTCATTCTCTGCTGCTTTCGCCTTCACGACCCGAAGCTCCTGCTCCTGGGTCTTTTGTTCCTCTTTCAGCCCTTCAATCGCCTGTAATATCGGGGCCAACAACTCTTTCTTCATTTCCTTTTTTATCTCCTCCACGCAGCGTTTCAAAAACTCTTGTTGTTCAGGGCCCCATATGAAACTGCCACCTTCCGACGCCATCTTGGTTTCTGCTTGCCTTCCTTGCCGTTGTTCCAAAGGATCCGCTGCAATCCGGCCACTTTCCTCTCCTTTTTCCATCCGTGTCCAGGGGGAACACCCTTCTGGTTTATCGCACGGTGTTTTCAGCCGTTAAAATTGCCGTTGGGGCTCCTATCAAGAGCCCAAAAGTCCGTTTCACAGGGAGCTGCCGAAACGTGCGACTCAGCTGGTCATCGCCGCACCGGAAGTCGTCAGTACGAATAGAGTTGATCTATGTGCTGTAGTACCCCAGTGCTTTGATGTTATTCCTATTTGCGCTGCCGACAATCTCCACAGCCTGGGACACCCACAAGTGCTTGAAGTGACAAATCTGAACATGGAATTTCGGATTGCAGGCTCCTGCCAGAAAGCCAGAATGTTGGGGCCAGCCGTTATAATGCCACGCCAACGTTAAGGGACCATGGACAAACTACCTCAACATGGCAAATGTCCTCCTCCTTCGGAGATTTCAGCGTAACTTCGAAGTTCTACCTCTCAAGCTGCCATCGGTGGTGCGAGGGTCAGTGCGGAGTGCTGTCAAACATCACTAAAATGCTTTTGATAAACACTGAGGCAATCTGGAGAAAAATTCCTGTACAAAATCCATTTTTGACAGGGCAACTGCTTATCCATTCCAGTGAAGAAGGGAATTGGCAGTCAGAGAGGGCCAAAGCTACTCTTCTGCTGAAGGAAGTAGCAATGAGGAGAAAAGGAGGAAATAATCAAAAAGCAGTAGTTTCAGGTACAGTGCAAATATTTTTCCCTAATTCCAGAGTTTGAGGCATTACTCAAACCTTACAGACAATGTCCCAGACACCACTATCACCATTCCTGGGTATGTCCTGTCTCACTGGCAAGTACAGACCCAGCAGAGGTGGCTGCATTGTGGTATACAGTCGGGAGGGATTTGCCCTGGGAGTCCTCAACATCGACTCTGGACCCCATGAAGTCCCATGGCTTCAGGTTAAACATGGGCAAAACGTCCTGCTGATTACCACGTACCAGCCACCATCAGTTGATGAATCAGTTCTCCTACATGTTGAACATCGCTTGGAGGAAGCACGGAGGCTGGCAAGGCGGCAGAAGATGTTCTGGGTGAGGGACTTCAATGTCCATCACCAAGACTGGCTTGGTAGAACTACCACAGACCGAGCTGGCCGGGTCCTAAAGGTTATAACTGCTAGACTGGGACTGCAGCAGGTGGTGAGGGAACCAACAAGAGGGAAACACATACTTGGCCTCATCTTCACCAATCGGTTGAAGTGACCACTGCACAGTCGTTGTGAAGACAAAGACCCATCTTCACACTGAGGATACCCTCCATTGTGTTGTGTGGCACTACCACCGTGCTAAATGGAATAGAATTCAAACAGATCTAACAGCTCAAGACTGGGCATCTATGAGGTGCTGTGGGCCATCAACAGCAGCACTGTACTCAACCATAATCTGAAGTACAGATGTTCGCAGATGACTGCACAATGTTCAGCACCATTCCCGTCTCCTCAGACAATGAAGCAGTCCATGTCCAAATGCAGCAAGCCCTGGACAATATCCAGGTTTGGGCTGACAAGTGGCAAGTTACATTCACGCCACACAAGTGCCAGGCAATGACCATCTCGTACAAGAAAAGAAAGAAGAAAATTGCTCATTGTCACAAGTAGGCTTCAAATGAAGTTACTGTGAAAAGCCACAAGTCGCCACATTCCGGCGCCTGTTCAGAGAGGCTGGTACGGGAATTGAACCGTGCTGCAGGCCTGCCTTGGTCTGCTTTAAAAGCCAGCGATTTAGCCCTGTGCTAAACCAGCCCCTTAGAGAGGATCTAACCACCGGCCCTCAACATACAATGGCATTATCATCGCTGAATCTCCCACAATCAACATCCTGTGGGTTATATTGATCAGAAACTGAACTGGACTACACATATTAATACGTTGGCTACCAGGGCAGGTCAAAGGCTAGGAATCCTACCACGAGTAACTCACCTCCTGATTCCCCAAAACCTGTCCACCAACTACAAGGCACAAGTCAGGGGTGTAATGGAATACTTTCCACTTGCCTAGATGAGTGCAGCTCCAACAACTCTCAAGAAGCTCAACACCATCTAGGACAAACCATCCAGGACAAAGCATCCTGCTTGATTGCTCCTCCTTCCACAAACCTTCAAACCGTCCACCACTGACAAAACAGTGGCAACCGCGTGTACCATCTACAAGGTGCACTTCAGTAACTCACCAAGGTTCCTTAGATAGAACCTTCCAAACCCACGACCACTATCATCTAGAAGGACAAGAGATGCAGATACATGGGAGCACCCCCAACTGGATGTTCCCCTCCAAGTCACTCACCACCCTGACTTGGAAATATATCGCCATTGCTTGTTGCTGGGTCAAAACATGGAATGCCCTCCCCAACAGCACTCCGGGTAGACCTAAATGTCATGGATTTCAGCGGTTCAAGAAGGCAATTCACCATCACTTTCTGAAGGGCAACTAGGGATGGGCAATAAACGCTGGCCTAACCAGCGATGCCCGCATCCCATAAATGAATTTTTCAAAAACGGCCACAATCATCACAAGTTAATTTAATTGAATGACAGAGCCAGTACCAGTAGATCAAATGCAGGATTACTGACATATCATTTTATAGCAATGCTGTAACAAGTCCTAAAGCAATAATATCCCAGAGCAGAGTGACATAAATTTCATTCAAAAATTTTTTTTAAAGAGTACCCAATTATTTTTTCCCAATTAAGGGGCAATTCAGCATGGCCAACCCACCTTCCCTGCACATCTTTGGGTTGTGGGGATGAGACCCACACAGACACGGGGAGAATGTGCAAACTCCACACGGACAGTGACCCAGGGCCAGGATTGAACCTGGGTCCTCGGTGCCGTGAGGCAGCAGTGCTAACCACTGCGCCACCGTGCCGTCCCATGAATTTCATTTTTAAAACTATTTTCCCTTTCCTCCAGATGGCCACCGCTTGCAGGTGTAGACACCTCCTGCTACCTCCACCCACAGAGCTATTTTTCATTTGTGAGTCTGATCAACGACCATCATCAAGCTATTTTATCTTGCTGAACATCACAGCTGGGCCTCATGCTGTCCTCACATATTTCCCAGCAAGAGTCACTGGCTGGTGAAAATTATGAATGCCGTTGGGGTTGCCCCCACCCCCAACCCGGGCCAGCTGCATCATCCCCACAGATACTAGAGCAGAGATCAATCAATGCATTCTGCACCAATTGGTTACAAAACCTAGGAACTTTCCTGTTCTTTATAACCCAGTATCTACTAACCTGAGCCATTATCAGTTACCAACACTGTTAGGATCTTTCAGTCGGAACGTATTGGAATAACAGATAGGATAAGGTTCCGGTAGCTGGGCCAACATATGTCCATCCGCCCTGGTGTGTGACACACACACACACACGCACGCACGCACACACAAATCATGTTTGGAGACCTTGAAACTAAAAACATGATCACTCTGTAAATATAGATGGCACAGCACAAAAACACTTGGCTTCTGCATTCTCCTGCTGTGTACATTTCAGATATTAATACCAAAACGGGTGCATCTTCTTTGAAAAAAAAGGTCAGGCATTGGCACTGTGACTTCCTGGGTAATACCCTCCTGCTAAATATTACCACAGTGCAGTCCAGCCAGCCAGCGCTCTGCTGGTCGGAACAAACTGCATTCAAAACTCTTCACAGCAGCATATTTTTATGTGGTAAATCCATTAACTGTTCCTGTACAGTCTGATATCAACCTAGAGAATAAAAATGCTCAAAGATGCAGAGAAACTACAATTTACTAAGTCCCAATTCAAAAAGTGCCTTCTACAAGCACTGCAGCAACAATTAGCAACTAATCACTATTTTAGGTTGCTTACATACTTCCCATTAAATTTAGTTGCTCTCCCTAATTTTTTTTTTTTAAAAAGCACCTTGTATCAATTTATTAGGCCATACAAGTTCAACTAATTGTTTTTTATTTTTTAAGTCTGCCACTTGATAGAATCATAGAATTTACACGGCAGAAGGCCCTTCGAGTCTGCACCGGCTCTTGGAAAGAGCATCCTATCTAAGCCCATACCTCCCCCCCCCCAATCCCCATAACCCAGTAACCCCACCTAACCGTTTTTGGACACAAAGGGCAATTGATTATGGCCAATCCACCTAACCTGCACATCTTTGGGCTGTGGGAGGAAACCGGAGCACCCGAAGGAAAGCCACGTAGACACGGGGAGAATGTTCAGACTCCGCACAGAAAGTGACCCAAGCCGGGAATCGAACCTGGGACCCTGGAACTGAGAAGCAACTGTGCTACCCACTGTGCTACCGTGCCGCCCATGCTCTCTGCACTTCAGTAAGAATTTAAAAGAATCCTCCCGAAACTACTTTTGAAAAAACACCCTTGCCATTTTAGAAGGTTCCATGACCCTAGTTTCTGACAGAAATCTGTCCTAATAGATCATGAGGGGTGGAGTGACCTTTTTAAATGTCACATCAAAGGGTTTTACAGTCGGTCACAATATGACAATACTGCGCACCACAACAGAAACTCATTTTGCTCTTCAAATGTTTTCCAATTAATATTTCACATTGCTGAAAGAAAAACAGAAAACCAAAGACCATGGAACAAGGGGGAAATGGAAAACAATGATGAATGGCAAATTATACATCTGAAGACTCTCAAGGGTTTTACAATTAAATCTGAATATATACAGAAGTGTTCCTAAAACAAGATATTCCTGACTTCATTTGTTTCCGTCCAATGTTCCCTCCTGGAGCAGGTGATGCAACAGTTTATGGTCCCACAGACCATATGACACAGGAGCAGAAGGAGGCCATTTGGCCCATCGAGGCTGCTCCACCATTCAATGAGATCATGAGTGATCCCATAATCCACTCTCCCGCCGTATCCCCATAACCCTGGATTCCCTTACTTAAAAAAAAAGTTCCAAATTAAAACCTGTTCAGTGTCTCAATTAAATAGCAGCTTTTGATTAGTATTGAATACATTACTAATGCTAAAGGTATCACAGCCAGATCTTGCCCAACATCCACACAGACATTGCCAGAGGCTATTAGATAAAGAACAACATCCCTGGGTGATTTTTTTTTCTGCCCTCCCAAACTGTATAGATGAAGCAGATTATAATGCTTCTGTCGTCATTGCTATGGAGATCAGATAATTAATTCATCACAATGGCAGGAGTGGACTTGGCTATTTCCTGGAATGCACGACACAGAATGTAGCTATGTATGCACAGAGACAGTGTGTATGTTCAACAGTGAGATCACATATACGGCACTGACCACAGGAAAGATCCATCAAGTAGGCCCCCCCCCCAATTCTGGCACAAAAATGCTACAAAGGAATTGTGCTAAAGCTGCCTTGAGTATTGGTTACTGAAGATTTTCCAACGATAGAGTGTTCCACCTAATGCTGACCTCTCTTTACCCTCCTCCGCCTTTCTCACCAATTGCAATGGGAACATTTCAACTGATTCCGAAAATTGATGTGTTGGGTGTTCTGGATCACAAACAGGTCACCATCACTGGAAGTGGTGCAACTCTATTTTATTATAAGGTTAACTATATTAACATACTTGAACTGTGGGTAAATGCAATACCAGCTTTAACTGTTGACCCCTGCCTAGTCCTAACCAGGCGATGCACTCAGCACATGGTGAATGTCTGTGTTGCAGGCTGTGAGCTCTGTGCTCCGAGCTGGCCGCTACTAGAATGAGCGGGAACTCTCCTGTCCCCTGTCTTTATAGTGCGTGTGCACTCACTGGTGATTGGTTGCGGTGTTGTGTATGCTGATTGGTCCCACTGCATGTCCATCGGTGTGTGTGTGTGTCTGCACCACGATATACTGGTGTATATTATGACAAAAATGAGGAGTTCAAATCTTATTTCAGAGCATGGAGTCCATAATCTAGGCTGTCAGTTCAGTACAATACTGAGGGAACTGTTAACTTTTGGGCGAGATGTAAATCACACTTCTGCCTGCTCTCCTGGGTATAAAAAAGGTTCCACAGCACTATTTGGCAAATGGCTAAGGAATTCTCTCTGATGGCTTGACCAATTGGAAAATAGGAATTAGGATAAGTAGGCAATTCAGCCCCTCGATCCTGCTACGCCATTCAACCCGATCATGACTGATCTCAAATCCACCTCCCTACCTGTTCCCCATATACCTTTAACCCGTTCTTTAATCAGAAATATATCTATCTCCTTCTTGAAACCATTTAATGACTCAGACTCCACCGGACTATTGGGCAGTGAGTTCCACAAATTCACCACCCTCTGCGAGACGTAGTTTCTCCTCATCGTAGTTCTAAATCTATCCCCTCTCAACCTAGATCTGTGACTTCCTGTTATAGGTTGCCCCACAAGAGGGAACATTTGGTCTCCATTTACTTTATCAATCCTTTTTAGTATTTTATATACCTCGATCAGATCCCCTCTCATCCTTCTAAACTCCAGCAAGTACAAGCTCAAACTGCTTAATCTCTCCTCATACGTCAACCCTTTCATCCCCGGAATCAATCTGGTGAACCTCCTTTGAACTGCCTCCAATACCATCACATCCTTCCTCAAATAAGGAGACCAAAACTGGACACACTACTCCAGGTGTGGTCTTAACACCCTATACAATTGCAACAACATTTCTCAACTTTTATACTCCAGTCCTTTTGCAATATTCATCCTTGAAATTAACATCACCAAACAGATCATCTGGTTATTATTTGGGACCATGTTCAGTGTAAATTGCCCTATATTACAACAGTAATTACACTTAGGGAATCATGGTGGCAGTGGTTAGTGTTGCTGCCTCACAACGCTAAGCACGCAGATTTAATTCTGGCCTTGGGTAACTGTCTGTATTGAGGTAACACATTCTCCCTGTGTCTGTGTGGGTTTCCTCGAACAGGCGCTGGAATGTGGCGACTGGGGGCTTTTCACAGTAACTTCATTTGAAGCCTACTTGTGACAATAAGCGATTTTTCATTTTATTTTTCATTTCATTTCCTCCGGGGGCTCTGGTTTCTTCCCACAGTCCAAATATGTGCAGGTTAGATGGATTGGCCAAGTTAAATTGTCCCTGGTATCCAAAATGTTAGGTGGGGTTACTGGGATAGGGTAGGGATGTAGGCCTAGGTAAAGCGATCTTTCAGGGGGCCAGTGCAGACTCGATGGGCTAAATGGTCTCCTTCCGCACTGTAGCAATTTTGTAACTTCAGAAGAAGCACTTCACTGGCCAGAAAGCACGTTGGGATGCCCCATGGTTGTGAAAGGCGCTAAATAAATATAGTTCTTTCTTGACAAGAATAGAAGAGGGGGGAGGTGGGGAGTTTGGTACAGTATTACAAATATTTTAATGATATGTGAAATACAATACTTGGGAACTGTAACCAATGAATATTCTTCTTCAAGTGGGCATTTACCATCAACTCTATTCTGCATCTTTTTTTTCTTTTCTTTAAATTTAGTCCCCAATTCAGGGGCAATTTAGCATGGTCAATCTACCTACCCTGCACGTCTTTGGGTTATAGGAGTGAGACCCACACAGACATGGGAAGAATGTGCAAACTCCACAATGACAATGACCCGGGGCCAGGATCAAACCAGTGGCATCGGTGCCGTGAGGCAGCAGTGCTAACCATTGTGCCACCGTGTCGCCCCTCTATTAGGTATCTTTTTTGTGACGTCTTGAATTTACAATGGAAGAGGTTTAAAGTGAACAAATCAAGTGCAATTTTAAACCTAAATAAAAATCTTAATAGTTAGCTGACATGGTTTTATTTATATTTCTCCAAATAATCTGAAATGGAAACTGTGTTGTTTTTCTATCCAAGTGATAGATATATTCCGGGATGGGCAGCTTCTCAATAGTAATTAAGCTACACCCTTAAGGAATGGCTATATTCTTTGCCTGTGCACAATAAACACAAGTTCTGAAACTGTATAATGTGTGCTCTTTCTATACAACTCAACAATGTTAACTAGCACAAACATCAAAATACTATGGTTGCTGGAAATCGAAAAGAAAACAGAAAATGATGGAAAAACTGAAGCAGATCTGACAACGTCTGTATGGGTAAAGACAGACAGCGAGGAGGTTCGGAGTGATCTGGCAAGCTTAAAAGTAGACAAATATCCAGGGCCAGATGAAATGTATCCCAGTCTGAGTGAGACAAGAGAATCAGAATTAATCTGCATTTGGAGAGGCAGGAATTAATGAAGAACAGTCAGCACGGTTTTGTTGGGGGGGGGGGGGGGGGGGGGGGGGGGGTGTCATGGCTGACTAACTTGATTGAATTTTTCGAAGAGGTGATCCAGGTCTGTAGATGAGAGAAATGCATTTGACGCCGTCTACTTGGGACTTCAGCAAGGTTTTTGACAAGGTCCCACATGAGAGACTGGTAGCGAAGGCAAGAGCCTATGGGATCCAAGGAAATTTGGCAAATTGGATCCAGAATTGGCTGAGTGGCAGAAAGCAGGGTGATGGTCGAGGGGTGTTTTCTGTCCAGTGGGGTCCCACAGGGATCTGTGTTGGGACCCTTGCTGTTTGTGGTTTATATAAATGTTTTAGATATGGATGTAGGAGGGTTGATCAGTAAGTTTGCAGATGATATGAAAATTGGTGGGGCGGTAAATAGTGAGGAGGATAGCCTTTGATTACAGAAGCATATAGACGGGCTGGTCAATGAGCTGATCAGTGGCAAATGGAATTCAATCCAGCAAAGTGTGAGGTGATGCACTTGGGCATGACAAACAGGCAAGGGAATACATGATAAATGGCAGGACCCTTGGGAGCACTGAGGATCAGAGGGACCTTGGTGCCATGTACATCAGTCCCTTAAGGTAGCAGAGCAGGCAGATACAGTGGTTAAGAAGGCATATAGTATACTTGCCCTTAGTAGCCGAGGCATAGAGTTTAAGAGCAGGGAGGTTATGCTGGAACTGTATAAAACATTGGTTAGGCTACAGCTAGAGTATTGTGTGCAGTTCTGGAATCCACGTTATAGGAGGGATGTGATAGCACTGGAAAGGGTGCAGAGGGGATTTAACAGGATGTTGCCTGGGCTGGAGAGTTTTAGTTAAGAAGAGAGATTGGATAGACTGGGGTTGTTTTCCTTGGGGCAGAGGATACATGATTGAGATGTATAAAATTATGAGGGACATTGATAGCATAGATGGGAAAAACCTTTTGCCTTTGGTGGAGGGATCAATGCCAGGGGGCATAGATTTAAGGTAAGGGCCAGGAGGTTTAGAGGGGATGGGAGGAAAAACATTTTTACTCAGAGGGTGGTGAGAGTCTGGTGGTGAGACCCTCATAACATTTAAGAAGCATTTAGATATGCACTTGTGATCCCAAAGCATACAATGCTATGGGCCAAGTGATAGAAAATGGGATATGAATGGTTAGGTGGTTGTTTTTAACCTGCGCAGATGGGATGGGCCGAAGGGCCTTTTTCGTGTCTATGGCTCTAAAGAGTTAATATTTCAGGTGTTTGACTTTTTATAAATTCCCTTTCCACAGACTCTGCCTAGCATGCTACGTATTTCCAACATTTTCTGTTTGTAAATTTAATTTAATTAATAGCGGTCTTTCCAATAGATTAAAAGGCACAGAAAGGTCCCAAGTTCAACACTCAATGCCGAGACAGCAGATCTCAGAAAGGCAGTTGTGGGATGTTGCAATTCAGCATCAGTGTTCTCAAGCTTGAGAAGACAAAAAACCTTTCCAATCCTAATGATTACTCAGTGGCTGATGCGCTAAACACTTGCTGATCAGAGGATGAAGCTCTAAATACCAGAGTCCAAAAACCTGATGGTTCTCACTTGTCTGTCTAGGTTCAAACATAACAAAATGACAGCTAACCTCTACTTAACCTCTGTCAATTGCAGAAACAATAATAGGGGCCAAAGAAACAAGGATGGTGTCATTTTCCATTGCTAAAGACACATTGGAATCAGATCTTTGTTACAACTTAATGTTACGATTCTCCTGAAAGGCATTTCGGGTGGTACTATTGCAGAGAACTGTTAGTACCTGTGGAAGGTGCCGCAAGATACATCGATGGTAGCCATGATGTGGAAGGTGCCACAAGATACATCATCACAGTTACGAAAGGAGGCAAAGGGTGAATTCAAAACTAACAAGAAAAACATTTTAATAAAACAAAACTTGCTTTCATACTCACTCTCCAAAATGCGTAAATTAAAACATTGGGTATTCCAACCGTTGCAAATCTTTTGGCCTTCATTTCTTGAATCTATAACCCTCCATCTACAGGAACAGGCAAAGTGAACTGTGCGCATGGACCCCAATGTCAGTATTACCCTCTGGATCTGCCATTGCTTGGCAAGGTTTTCTCCATTCGAAATAGAGTACACCGACACCCAACTATTAACTGGAAAATTGAATGTCACCCCTACTAAAAACTGAACTTCCTAAAGGATCAGCAGCCACATCATTCCTCAGGGTGGCTTCGGAATTTTGCTGGGATGTTTTGGCAGATGCCCTCCGCAACACACACACCACACACACAAACTACAGTAATGCACTGAGTGCGAAGTGACACTGGCCCCGAGAGAAGGCAACAGCTGAGTGTGCAGATGCATTTTAAACCTATGATCCACGGCCCTGCCATGTTTTATTTAACATAGTAACGGCAATGAAGACAATTCAGTCCCATTATTAAGAAAACCAAACTGCTGAACATCCAACAGGAATTTGTAAAGTTCAAATTCACCAACGCTCAAACAATGTCACCATGATCTATATCTCAAGTAATATCTGCAAGGCAAGACGGATTGACTGATTAGCTTTTTTATCCCTCTGCCCTCAATTGGGGCATTTCACAAGAGTACCAATATAAAGGGGGAAACAGCAATTTGTAACATTCGGCCCCGATGGCCCTCAATCCCAAACAGATCACTCAACATCCAATGGCATTTCTAGCTTTTCCACATATTTCAAACACGTTTGCACCAAAAGCCTGTATAAAAAAAAAAAAACTGAAAATGCTGGAATCCCACAGCACGTCAGGCAACATGGACTGGAGGGAACAGAAGGGGGTTAATGGTTGCCAAAACTGTCATTCCTCCATTCTCAACACAGAAGCTGACTGGCCTGTTCAGGTCTTCCAGCATTTTGTTTTTGCTGACATTGCACTGCAGCTGGTAAGGTGGCAGCAGTTTCCCCCATCCTACATATATTTGGAAAATAAGCAACAGTGGAAAGAGCAAGAGTAAAATGTAACTATTTGAAGGGGTGGGGTTGGGTGAAGGGAGAAGGATAGGTCACCTCACAATTTTCTCCCATTGCCTCAGACAGTTTACGTTACCGTGACTGCCAAGTGCCTTGCTCAACCTGGAGAATTATGGTTTACTTTATCTTCTCATCCTTGGTGCACACAGGATACAAACATTCGGTGCTCAACATTTTTGAACCTGCAAAGGCAACAGATGCCAGACAGGAGTGGCAACAACTAGGAACATACTCCATCCACAGCACTTTACTCACACCCCCCCTCCCCCCAAACTAGGAACATCTTCCACCCACAACACATTACTCACCACGGCCCATCTCCCCCCACCCCCACCACACATTAGGAACATACTCCATCCACAACATTGCTCGCCACGGCCCATCTCCCCCCCCCCCCCCCCCCGCCCCCCCAAAAACTAGGAGCATACTTCATCCACAGCACTTTAAGAAAACCACCCCCCAATTAGGAACATACTCCCCATACTCCATCCACAGCACTTTTACGCCCCCCCCCCCCCCAAACTGGGAACATACTCACTCCACAGCACTTCACTCACACACCCCCGACTCGCAACATATTCCATGCACAGCACATTACTCACACCCCCCGCCCAAACTAGGATCCTCCATCCAATCCACTTTACTCACCCCCCCACCCCGACTAGGAACATATTCCATCCACAGCATCTTACTCAACCCCCCCGCACTCGGAACACCTTCCACCCACAACACATTACTCACCACGGCCCATTCCACCCCCACCCCCAAACACACAAACTAGGAACATACTCCATCCACAGCACTTTACGTAAATCACCCCCACCCCAAACTAGGAACATACTCCATCCACAGCATTTACTCACCCCCCCCCCTCCAAAACTAGGAACATACTCCATCCACAGCACTTTACGTAAACCACCCCCCCCCCCCCAAAATAGGAATATACTCCATCCACAGCATTTTACTCAACCCCCCACCCGAAACTAGGAAGAGACTCCATCCACAGCACTTTACTTACCCCACACTCCCACCCTAACTAGGAACATACTCCATCCACAGCATTTTACTCATCCCCCCCCCCACCCGAAACTAGGAACATACTCCATCCACAGCGCTTTACTCACCCCCTCCCCCAAACTAGGAACCTCCATACACAGAGCTTTTCTCCCCCCCCCCCCCCCGCAAAACAGGAACATACACCATCCACAGAGCTTTACTCACCACCCCTGCAAAACTAGGATCCTCCACCCATTGAACTTTACTCAACCCCCTCCCCGAACCCCCCAACGGGGAACATACTCCATCCAATCCACTTTACTCACCCCCCCTCCCCCAACTAGGAACATACTCCGTCCACAGCACTTTACGCGCACCCGCCCCCCCCCAAGCTAGGAACATACTCCCATCCACAGATCTTTACTCAACCCCCCTTCCACAACCCCCCAACGAGGAACATACTCCATCCACGGCACTTTACCCCCCCCCCCCCCCCAAACCGAGGAACATACTCCATCCACAGCAATTTATTCACCCCCCCCAAACTAGGAATATACTCCATCCACAGCACTTTACTCACCCCCCCCCCCCGGACTAGGAACATACTCCATCCACAGCACTTTACCCCCCCCCCCCAAACCTAGGAACATACTCCATCCACAGCACTTTACTCACCCCCCACCCCCCCCAAACTAGGATCTTCCATCCACAGAACTTTACTCAACCCCCCTCCCCAACGAGGAACATACTCCATCCACAGCACTGTACTCTTCCCCCCCCCCCCCCCCCCACCCCCGCAAAAACTAGGAACGCACTCCATCCACAGCACTTTACTCACCCCGCCTCCCCCAACTAGGAACAAACTCCATCCACAGCATTGTACGCACCCCCCCAAAACTAGGAACATACTCCATCCACAGCACATTACTCACCCCCCCCTCCCCGAAACTAGGAACATACTCCCATCAACAGCATTTTACTCACCCCCCACCCCCAACTGGGAACATACTCCATCCACAGCATTTTAACTCAGCCCCCCCCCCAAACGAGGAACATACTCCATCCACAGCACTTTACTCCCCCCCCCCCCACCCACAACTGGGAACATACTCCATCCACAGCAATTTATTCACCCCCCCCCCAAACTAGGAATATACTCCATCCACAGCACTTTACTCACCCCCCCCCGGACTAGGAACATACTCCATCCCAGCACTTTACCCCCCCCCCCCAAACCTAGGAACATACTCCATCCACAGCACTTTACTCACCCCCCACCCCCCCCAAACTAGGATCCTCCATCCACAGAACTTTACTCAACCCCCCTCCCCCAACAAGGAACATACTCCATCCACAGCACTGTACTCCCCCCCCCCCCCAAACCTAGGAACACACTCCATCCACAGCACTTTACTCACCCCCCCCCAAACTAGGAACATACTCCATCCATAGCATTTTACTCACACCCCCCCCCCACACAAAAACTAGGAACATACTCCATCCACCGCATTTTACTCACACCCCCCCCCCCCCAAACTAGGAACATACTCCATCCACCGCATTTTACTCCACCCCCCCAAAAGAAAACTAGGAACATACTCCATCCACAGCACTTCACTCGCCCCCCCCCCCCCCCCCAACTAGGAACATACTCCATCCATAGCATTTTACTCACACCCCCCCCCCCCACACAAAAACTAGGAACATACTCCATCCACCGCATTTTACTCACACCCCCCCCCCAAACTAGGAACATACTCCATCCACCGCATTTTACTCACCCCCCCGCCCCCAAACTAGGAACATACTCCATCCACAGCATTTTACTCACCCCCCCCAAAAAAAACTAGGAACATACTCCATCCACAGCACTTCACTCACCCCCCCCCCCCAAAACTAGGAACATACTCCATCCATAGCATTTTACTCACACACCCCCCCCCACACAAAAACTAGGAACATACTCCATCCACCGCATTTTACTCACACCCCCCCCCCAAACTAGGAACATACTCCATCCACCGCATTTTACTCACCCCCCCCCCCCAAAACTAGGAACATACTCCATCCACCGCATTTTACTCCACCCCCCCCCCCAAAACTAGGAACATACTCCATCCATAGCATTTTACTCACACACACCCCCCCCCAAACTAGGAACATACTCCATCCACCGCATTTTACTCACCCCCTCCCCCCCCAAAACTAGGAACATACTCCATCCACCGCATTTTACTCCACCCCCCCCCCCCCAAAACTAGGAACATACTCCATCCATAGCATTTTACTCACACACACCCCCCCCCAAACTAGGAACATACTCCATCCACAGCACGTCACTCACCCCCCCCCCCCCACACAAAAACTAGGAACATACTCCATCCACCGCATTTTACTCACCCCCCCTCCAAACTAGGAACATACTCCATCCACCGCATTTTACTCACCCCCCCAAAAAAAAAACTAGGAACATACTCCATCCACAGCACTTCACTCACCCCCCCCCCCCCAACTAGGAACATACTCCATCCATAGCATTTTACTCACCCCCCCCCCCCACACACACACACACACACACAAAACTAGGAACATACTCCATCCACCGCATTTTACTCACACACCCCCCCCCCAAACTAGGAACATACTCCATCCACAGCACTTCAGTCCCCCCCCCCCCCCCGCTTTTAACTACTGCTGCAAGTGATCACAGTTGGACTAGTCTCACCATGGTCATTTTGGAGCATTGACAAATATGCTTCAAACCTACACACTTCCATCAGCTCCAGTTACCATTTAACAGAGCAACTCCTCCTGTGTAACAGGTGTGTTCTGATCTGGAATTGGCATTCATTCAGTCTGTACATCTTTTTTTAGTAAAATCCAACCGATGATGATGGGGGGGGGGGGGCTATTGATGAAATGTGTGGGTAGAGCCCGGCCGTATGCATTTTCAATCAAATTCCTGGGAAGAACACGCCCAGCTTTCAGCAAACGTGTGGATTATTTTTTGCTAGTTTGAATTTCATGCAATTCAAAGTGAGTGAGCCGGCCGGGCGATGCCGAGACTGTAGGACCCAGCAGTGCCCCAGCGCGAAGGCCGGCCTGAGCAGCGGCAATGTTCCACCTCTTTGCAGCCGGCAGCTCCGGGGTGGCAGCCGGCAGCTCCGGGGTGGCAGCCGGCAGCTCCGGGGTGGCAGCCGGCAGCTCCGGGGTGGCAGCCGGCAGCTCCGGGGTGGCACCCGGCAATGTTTAAACCCCACTTCCCCCCCTTCTCTCCGCCGCCGCCACCCTGTTCCTTTAGCAGGAGCCGGTACTAACCCCAAATGCTGCTCTTCATCCGAACGCGGGGGGGCCCCTGCTTTTTCGTTGTGGTTGCCTTGCCCTCCGGTACTTGCACCCTCGGAACTCGCTGCCTCTGCTCCCTCTCTGTCGGTCTCGCTGTTCTTCAGACCCGGACCCAAACGTGTCAGTTTCGCGGGGCAGCCAACCGGAAAACGGCGCCTTCTGGTAAAGATGAAGCCGAAAAGCACCTCTGATTCATTGCTGCCATTTTGGACGCCTTGCACTGAAAAAGAGCGATTGCACAATGTTAAAATTCCCCATGTTGGTGCGAGCGCCGATCCATTCACTGCAATGACTGACTGCTCTGGCTGGAAAGCCCCTCGTGTCGATATCACTTCCTCTGCCTCTGGAAATCCCCTTCTCTACAAACAATATAACAGCAGTGCAGCACTCACTCACACACACACACACACACTCAGCAGCACTTTGACCGACTGCCGATTAATGTGCCTTAAAGTGACACAAATGCACAAACGTGCCTCTTACGGTGATCCATTTTACCGCTTTGTAATTTATAATCAACATTTGCTGAGACGCATGTCAAAGCGAAAGGTCCCCCAAATGTGGCGAGTGAAGCATTATTTTTTTGTTGTTGTTGCGCCGGGCTGGCTGATGGTTGCTTTAGTTAAATTGAGAAATCGTGGGCTATTAGACAGAAGGTAAGAGCGCCGGTGCTGACACCAGTGATGTTCGCACATCTCCACAAATGCAGCTACATTTACTCTTGGGCGCCCAGCTCATTTCACTAGAATTAAAGAGCTTCTCGCCCCCTGATGTCATCGGCTCACCGAGTTGGTCTGATCCCCCCTCATTGGATGGTATTTATCGACATCCAACACCTCGAAATAACCCCTCTCCCAAATTAGAATGCTGCTGCCCACTTATTTTGGGTTAAATATCAAAAGAGCCAGTCCTCCTTGACTTTCCATTGGAGCTGAGTAAATTGTGACATTCTCGCCTTTTCTCAGCGTGGGAACCACCTGCAGAGCGGTTGTGCAGTGTAGGGCGTGTGTGCTGCTACCATCAACAGCATTACTTTCATTCTCATTAGGATTGACATCATTGTCTGCTTTACTCATCCACCAAATCAAACTGGTACTTAGTCCTGATCACCCTCCCCTTCCCAGCAGCAGGGTTGCTTTACAGCTCCAGGGTGCCAGGTTCGATTCCCAGCTTGGGTCTCTGTCTGTGCGGAGTCTGCACGTTCTCCCCGTGTCTGCGTGGGTTTCCTCCGGGTGCTCCGGTTTCCTCCCACAGTCCAAAGATGTGCAGGTTAGGTGGATTGGCCATGATAAATTGCCCCCCAAAAAGGTTAAGTGGGGTTACTGGGTTATGGGGATAGGGTGGAGGTATGGGCTTGGGTCGGTTGCTCTTTCCAAGGGCTGGTGCAGACTCAATGGGCTGAATGGCCTCCTTCTGCACTGTAGATTCTATGATTCTCCTTGTTTCCCTTCATGCCGCCTCTGAGTTCACCCCGCCCATGAGATCCACCTCCACTCCCACCAGACTATTCAACTTCCCATCTAAACAGTTCCTTGTCTCTCTCTCTTTCCACAGAGCAGTCATCGCCCCATCCTCATAATCTGACTTTGACCCCTCCAGCTGTGTAAACTCAGCCTGTGAATGACATGCCCCCAAGTATACTTCCCCATTTCCTGCAACTCCATCCAAACCGAAGGCACAGATGACATCCTCTAGGGCTGTCAGCAGGTTGCATTGTCCCCACCTTCTCTGCTGCCTGTGATATGATGTGGAGATGCCGGCGTTGGACTGGGGTGAGCACAGTACGAAGTCTTACAACACCAGGTTAAAGTCCAACAGGTTTGTTTCGATGTCACTAGCTTTCGGAGCGCTGCTCCTTCCTCAGGTGAGGAAGGAGCTGCGCTCCGAAAGCTAGTGACATCGAAACAAACCTGTTGGACTTTAACCTGGTGTTGTAAGACTTCGTACTGTGATATGATTGACCACCCTGCCCTCCTCCCAATGCCCCTTATTGCCACGTGAAAGGTGTGAAGTGCTTTACTCAGGTTAGGTTACTGACTGCAGAATGTTGGATGAGCTGAAGGTTAAAGGATGCAGCGGCTATCTGGGGAAGCATTGGAATAATCCATTCTGGGTGAGGGTTTGAGCAACACATACGTTGAGTAGGGACGGAGGTGGGCCTGGCCTCCAACCACCAAAAGTCTCTCTGTTTATATCCCTTCATCGCCGTTCTTCCTCTCCCCCCCTCTCTTTCTTTCTCAACTTTCCCAGCCTTACAACCAGCAGACCCTCCCTCCCCATACTCTGAGAAACTTGCAAATAAACACAAAAGATGCTGGAAATACTCAGCAGGTCAGGCAGCATCTGTGGATCGAAACAGAATTAACACTTCGGGTCAAGATGGCCTTTCATCAGGACAGGTCATCACAACCTGAAAGGTGAACTTTGTTTTCTTTCCACAGATTTTGCCTGACCTGTTGGGTATTTCCTGGAGTTTTTGTTTCGATTTGAGATTTCGACATCCATAATATTTTACCCGGAAAAACTCCATTCTTCCAGTTATGGCCTTTTGTGAATCTTTCTTCCTTCACCTCATTGCTGCTGACCATGCTAAGGCACCAGCTTTGAAATTCCTGACTCAGTTCTACAGCAGTGATGGGCAACCTAGGCTAGTGAGTGGCCTTCCTTTTGCTAGGGGTAGCACGGTAGCATAGTGTTTAGCACAGTTGCTTCACAGCTCCAGGGTCCCAGGTTTGATTCCCCGCTGGGTCACTGTCTGTGCGGAGTCTGCACGTTCTCCCCGTGTCTGCGTGGGTTTCCTCCGGGTGCTCCGGTTTCCTCCCACAGTCCAAAGATGTGCGGGTTAGGTGGATTGGCCATGATAAATTGCCCTTAGTGTCCAAAAAGGTTAAGTGGGGGTTACTGGGTTACGGGGATAGGGTAGGTACGTGGACTTGAGTGGGGTGCACTTTGTAAGGGCCGGTGCAGACTCGATGGACCGAATAGCCTCATTCTGCACTGTAAATTCTATGATTCTATGATCCTCAGTGGACCACAAGATTGAAATCGTGCATGTACACAAACCATGATCCTACCAATAAGATTTAATGCGTGTGCAATATTTGATAACGAATTATAGAAAATGTTTAATCATTGGGATATTAATACAACCATCAACTTCAAATGGTAGAAGCAAATGCTGATGTTACCTGTGAGATTGTCTCAAAACCCCAAAGGATAACTAAAAATACTGGTTCTGAGTGGTGTATGTTTGCTTGGAATAATGTGACGAACAATGTACATCCCAGTGAGGAACCAGTCCAGTTGTTACTTTGTTTAGTAAACACTAAATAAAGAATATTTATTTAAGTAAAAGGAAAGAAAAAACATACAACAAAAGACTATTATACATGATGACACTCAAGTACATTAATAACTCATCACACCATTTTATCTGAAGCTACCTCTTGTTCCCAAAATATACCCACGTTTCCTGAACTAACTGACACGCTCCTTTTCCCAAGCAACATCCAATTTTAGTAACTCTATATAGGTCAGATCTAGCTAATAGTTACCACACAATACCCCTTAAGTGACTAAGACTGGGAAACGTCTTTTCCTGGTTCAGTGAAGGCACGAAATGCCGTTTTTTAAGGAAGCATATTTACAAACTGCCATGCCTCAGATGTTAGATGGAACAGGCATCCGTAGATTGGATTATAGAAGGAGCTGTCTTGTCTGACTGTTGGGTGGAGAATTAGCCTCCTTCCCCAATGAAGGTGCTAGCAGTTCTACTGTTCAGTCTCTTTGATATCCCACCCTTTGGATTTGGCTGCCTACATCTCTCAAATTCCTTGCCTTTAGAAATTATAATTTGTATAGTCTCACTGATCTCTGGTAAACAATGTTTCTGATATCAAAGAGAAAATGCTGGAAAATCTCAGCAGGTCTGGCAGCATCTGTAGGGAGAGAAAAGGATCACCTGGACTCGAAACATTAGCTCTTTTCTCATTAGTTGCAGATTCCAGCATCCGCAGTAATTAGCTTTTATCCAATGTTTCTGATACGGCCATTCACACCTCAATGTCTCTAGATGCCTGTTAATCTTGTTACTGGGCAAATCACATCTCATTATCCTTCTAGGCGCCTACTATCTTGTTACTTGTTGGTTATTTTGTTTTCAACTCAAGCTCAATGTGAGCCTCATTAATTTCCCTTATTCCTAACACGTATATCCTTTCAAAAGATGAAATGTCTTACTTTGAAAGACGCTTTCATTTCTCAATCATTCCTTAGCTGTTCTACCTTATCAACTATTACTGAGATTTAAAGCATACATTAACAATATAATTATACCACAGAGAATTTACACCCAATGTTCCCAAAGGTCTCTTTTATACTTGTGATAAAGCATCCACAATGGCGTACCCTCTCCTGGCCGCAGGAATGAGTTTGAAATTAAATGGTTGTAACAACAGGCTCCGTCGGCATAACCAGGTGTTCCAATCTTGAGGTTTTTCCAGAATGTTTAGGGGGTTATTGTCCAATTATATGATGGTTTCTGCGGGATTACTGGAAACGTAAATCTCAAAATGTTGTAATGCCGGTACCAAGCTTAAATTCTCTTTTTCAAAGGTGGACTACTTCTGTTGGTGACAATTTAATTTCCTTGAGAAATAGCCCACAAGTTTCTCAATGCCAAGTTCATCTTCCTGTAGCAACGCTAGCATTCACAACTAGTTTAAACTGCTTGTTGTAATTTGGTGCAGTAAACACTGGTTCGTTAACCTAGTTTTTAAATGTTTGAATGCCGTTTTGAAGTCCTCCATGGAATCCATTGAATCCCTACAGTACAGAAGGGAGCCATTTGGTCCATCAGGTCTACACGGACCCTCTGAAAGAGCTACCTAAACCCAATCCCCCACTCTATCCCTGTAACCCCACCTAACCTGCACATCTTTGGACTGTGGGAAGAAACTGGAGCACCCAGAGGAAACCCATGCAGCCACTGGGAGAATGTTCAAACTCCATGCAGTCACCCAAGGCCGGAATTGATCCCGGGTCCCTGGTGCTAACCACTGTGCCGCCATCAATTAAAGCGCTTGTTCTTCTGTGAATGGTGCTACCACACTGCTAAAGTTCGGCGCGAACTTGTGATAGAATCTACTCATTCCCAAAAAACTTTAAATCTCTTTTCTTGTGGTGGGTTCTGGAAAATCCCAAATGGCCTGTACTTTTGCATCTCGTGGGGTCATTCGATCATGTCCCACGATAGGTCCCAGATATGAAATTTGGGCTTTAGCGAATTTTCTTTTTGCCAAATTCATGACAAGATTGGCTTTTTTTCAAGCGGTCAAACAGTTCTTTCAAGTGGTGCAGATGTTCTTCCCAACTTTGACTAAACACCACTAAATCGGCAATATACACTGAACAGTGACTCAGATCTTGAATAACTTTATAAGTGAGTCTCTAAAAAGTTGCAGATTCGCTCTTCTTCTTGAATGGCATAACTTAGATTGATGTCACGAATGCGGAGATCATTTTTGCCCTATTGGTCAAATGTACTTGCCAATAGCCCTTTAGTAAGTCTGCCTCTGTGATGAATTTAGACTGTCCAACTCTTTTGATGCAATCTTCCAAATGTGGAATAGGAAACAAATTCTTCTTGGTGATGGTATTCCTTCTCCTGAAGTCCACACAAAGTCTTTGTGTTCCATCAGCTTTCGCACCAGTAATCATAGACAGCATTAGCTCCGTGCAGGCGGGGATGGCGCCGGGACCAGGCGGGTTCCCGGCGGACTTCTACAAAACATTTGCGATAGCACCAGCCCCGCACCTGCGGAATATGTTCACAGACTCGCTAGCTGGGGGCACACTGCCACCCACGCTAGCACAGGCTTCAATCTCGCTGATACCTAAGAAAGATAAAGACCCAATGGAATGTGGGTCATACAGACCCATCTCACTGCTGAACGCAGATGCCAAAATCCTTCCAAGAGGCTAGAACACTGCGTACCAGAGGTGGTCGCAGAGGACCAGACGGGCTTTGTCAAAGGTAGACAGCTTACCTCAAACATCAGGACCCGCTGAACGTGATAATGACCCCCTCCGGGGAGAGAATACCAGAGGTGATCATCTCCCTAGACGCAGAAAAAGCCTTCGACAGGGTCGAATGGAAATACCTCATAGAGGTACTGGAGCGGTTCGGGCTTGGAATAGGGTTCACCTCCTGGGTAAAACCCCTATACAACACTCAAATGGCGAGCGTACGGATCAACAATACCAACTCCCGATACTTCCAGCTGCATAGGGTCACCAGACAAGGATGCCCACTGTCCCCGCTGCTGTTCGCTCTAGCGATCGAGCCACTAGCAATTGCGCTCAGAGCAGCAAAAAGCTGGAGGGGGATCTGAAGGGGTGGCAGAGAACACAGAGTCTCACTCTATGCAGATGACCTGCTCCTCTACATTTCGGACCCACAGAGCAGCATGGACAGAATCATCACACTCCTGAAAGAGTTTGGCGCCTTCTCGGGCTACAAACTCAACATGAGCAAAAGCGAGATCTTCCCGGTTCACCCACAAGTAGGGGGGGAGACACTAACGGGACTGCCGTTTAAACAAGCCCAACACAAATTCCGCTACCTGGGGATCCAAATAGCCCATGACTGGAAAGGGATCCACAAATGGAAATCCCACTAGTCTGACAGAAGAAGTAAAAAAAGGACCTGCAAAGATGGAACACATTCCCACTCTCCCTCGCGGGGAGAGTCCAGCCAATCAAAATGAACGTACTACCCAGGTACCTCTTCCTACTTAGATCCATTCCGATCTACAAATTCACTACCCTCTGCAAGAAGTACTTCCTCCTCATCTCAGTTCTAAACCTACCCCTCTCAACCTATATCCGTGACCTCTCATTCTAGATTCCCCCACAAGGGGGAACATTTGGTCTATGTGTGCTTAATCAATCCCTTTTAGTATTTTATACACTTTGATCAGATCCCCTTTCATCCTCCAAACTCCAGCGAGTATAAGCCCAAACTGGTTAATCTCTCCTCAGACGTCAACCCCATCATCCCCAGACTTAACCTGGTGAACCTCCTCTGAACTGCCTCCAATGCCCCCACATCCGTCCTCAAATAAGGAGACCAAAAACTGGACACAATAATCCAGATGTGGTCTCATGCATTGCTACCTCTTCCGTTCTACCTGATTTATTCCCACAAATACATTTATAGGACTGCAGTAACTAACTCAATTCACTCCAGCTCTTATCTGAAAGGTTACATAACCAGTTGATTAAATTTTTCAGGACTTCCTCATTACCCAAATGACTTTTAGGGAAGTCTCTGTTCGAATTTAACCCTTCTTATTACTATCAAGACTTCATGTTGTCCTCAACTCCTCTATCCCAATACTTCTTGAACATGTTGATATGACACACGCTATGTGATTTGCATCTATCTGGCGTGTGTACCAGATAATTTACTTCACTCAACTTTCTTTCCATTTGATACGGCCCACTACATCTGGCCGTCAGTGGTTCACATGACACGGATAATAACGCGAGCACTTTTCCCCTGCTACGAAACTACGAGTCTGTGCCTCCTATCAGCCATTGCTTTCATTCTCTGCTGTGCTGTCTCTAAATGTCTCCTTGCCTCCTCACAAGCACCATTCAATCTTTCTCTGAAATTCAAGACAACATCTAAAAATGTAGTCTCTGTCTTCTTGCTTAATACTTTTCATTTGTCCTTTAACTTCATGTCCATTGACCAATTCAAAAGGACTAAATTTGGTAGAATTATTCCCGAATGGCAGATAGTAAAATGGAATCCCTTTGTCCCAATCATGGGCGTAACCTTGGCTAAACGCTCTCACCGTGGTTTTCAAAGTTTGATGCTACCTCTCTAATGCTCTCTGTAATTCTCAATAATTTGTATTGATTTATCTCCAGGCTAGTCATGGCCTCTTTATAAAATCTTGACATGAAATTTGACACTTGATCTAACTGTATCTCCTTCGGTAAGCCATATCTAGTAAAGAACTTGGTTAATTTCTCTCCCACTTTCCTGTCTGTCATGGTTTTTATGGTATGGCTTCAGGAAACATAGTGGATATATCCATAATAGTTAACAAGTATTGATTTCCACCTCACATTCCCATCAACGGTCCTACACAGTTGATTAGAACTCTTGTAAAAGGTTCTTCAAAAGCTGGAATAAGGATCAAAGGTGCTGATTTTATTTCAGCTTGGGTTTCCCTATTTCTTGACAAGTGTGACAAGTTACACAGAAGCTACCTAGATCTATATGTATTCCGGGCCAGTAAAATTGTTCATGGATCTTTGCTTGGGTTTTCTTAATTCCTAGATGTCCCCCTAATGTAATTTCATGAGCTATCCTTAGAATCTCTTCCCTATACTCAGGAGATAATACAATTTGGTGTATTTCTGCCCATATGTCCACTGTGCTAACATGTGATGAGGGCTATTTTTTTATTATTATTTAATCCTTGACATAATAGCATTCAAGAATACTTTGGGCTTCCAATGCTGAATACACTGTCTGATAGATTTGTTTTAATTTGGAATCACCCTGTTGTAATCCTATCAGTCTCTTCGAATTAAACTCACCTTCATCTTTTCCATCTTCATTCAGCTGGCTAAAGATCATATCAGACAACCTGATCTCACTTGTCTCATCCTGTGCTCGCAATTCCTCCGTCTTTTGTTTTATCTTATGAACCCATGATCTCATCACTGCACAATCCGGAAAACCCCCTGAATGGTCAGTTTGCAATTTCTCTGCAGCTGGGTTTTCTACCGGCTGTTCAACCACAATAGGCATCACTACTATCTGCAATCCTGCTATATCATTCCCTAGAATTAAGTGAATCTCTGCAATGGCCAATGTTTCTACCATCCCTACAACCAGGTCTCCCATCTTCAAGCTACTCCATAAGTTTATTTTTATCAAAGGAATTTGTCTTATTTCACCACGATTGCTGCTGACCTGAACCTCTACTGGACAACAAATATCTTTATCCCACAACATTAGTGATTGACTCATGCCTGTATCTCTTAAAATTTTAATATCTTTTCCTATTCTAGTCTGTTCACATCTTCACACACAAAATATTTAAACACATCAGCCACCTTGTGGTAACTCTGTTCCAATCCCATTTGTGTGCACATTTCCATTTCTATTGGTTGCTCTTTTTCTCGGTATAAATCCACCTAATTCTCCTGTTCTCCAACCTCTGATTTCAGATTTCCCTTTTTAAGATCTATAACTCCAACCAACTTTAATCCCCAGCATACTGACTTGGTGTGGCCCAGTTTATTACAATAAAAACATCTACTTTTTGTCATTTCCTTTATCCACTCAGCACAATCTTTTTTTATTTTAAGGTGAAGTGTTCCTTGGAACTTTCAACCACTCCCTTTCTTGCTTGAGTGCCCTTTCTCGCACCTTTCCATTTTCCAACTTTCTCGGATTTGAAAGAGTGTTGAAGGAAAGGTGTTGACCTATTTGACCTATGAACTAACTCAATCGCCAACTGCGTGTCTTGCAGTTTTAACTGTTTGTTCCCCGCACGAGTCCTTATCATTGTAGGTAATGAGTATTTAAATTCTTCCAATATAATTACTTCTCTAAGGGCCTCATAGGTTTCTTCCATTTTTAATGCTTTCACCCACCTATAAAAATGAAGTTGTTTAACCCTTTTAAATTCAATATAAGTCTGTCCTGACTGTTTTCTTATATTTCAAAATTTATTTCTGTAACCTCTGATACTAATGCATAAGCACTCCATATAGATCTCTTCACCGTCTCATATTCCCCAGACCTTTTCTCTGACAAAGCTGCATAGACTTCACTAGCCCTAACTACAAGATTACTTTGTAAGGGCCGAGTCCAAATATCTTATGGCCATTTCGTCTGTTTAGCTATTTTCTCAAAAGCATTAGAAAATGCTTCAGTGTCCCTTTCATCAAATTTTAGAAGTGCCTGCACAAACCTAAACATCTCCCCTCCAGGCCCATGTCTAGAACTACTTTCTATTTCATCCAGATGTGTTGCCTGGCTGCAATTTTTTGCATTTTAATTTGATGTTCTCTCTCGCTATCCTTTTCTCTTTGTGCCATTGCCATCTTCTGCATTTCCACTTCCCTTTAGAAAGCTCTCTCTTTTTCTTGCATTTCAAATTCCTTCATTTCTATTTCTCTTTGGAATCAAATTTTAGCTCATTCAAATTTACCACTTCTCTGGGTCTGTCTAACACCACTTGTATCCCTAAATCGGTTGCTATGCTTTCAATTACATCAGCTTTCTTAGCTCTTATGGAGAATTCCAATTCCAATTTATCTGCCAATTCCATCAATTTTGCTTTAGCTATACTTTTCTAATTTGCTAAGGTTATATTGTTTATTCCAGATAAACCTAGGCTAGAGCAAGAACCATCTTTGCAGTCTGCTTATTTTAAATAACATGTTCCCACTTCGTTCCGTATGTTCCTCACTCTCGTTACATTCAAAAAGTCACAAACCTCCAATACCCAAAAAGGAATTATGCTTTGTAAAATCCCAGCCAAGAGCACTCAATTTTGTTGAGAACCCCACTGATGTTTATCAAAACCCCGAAGAGTGACTTGAAACAGTGATTCTTACTGGTGTGTGTTTGATTGGAATAATATGAGGAACAATGTACCTCCCAGTGAGGAACCAGACACGTTGTGTAAACAATTAATAAATAATATTTATTAAAGTAAAAAAAGGACAAAAGACTACTTTACAATATGACACTAAAGTTTATTAACAACTAAACACACCGCTAAATGTTAGATGGAACGGGTCTCCCGAGCTTGGGTCATGGATGGAACTGGCCTGTCTGACTGTTGGAAGGAGAACTAGCCTCCTTCCCCAATGGGGGTGCTATCAGTTATACTGTTCAGTCTCTTTGATATTCCAGCCTATGGATCCGCCTGTCTACATCTCTCAAATTCCTTGCCTTTAGAAGTTATCATTTGTAGAGCCCCACTGATCTCTGGTAAACAATGTTTCTTATATGGCCATTCACACCTCAGTGTGTCGAGACACTTGCTAATCTTGTTACTGGGTAAATTGCGTCTCATTACTCCTCCAGTTGCCTGCTAGTCTTGTTACTTGCCTATTATTTTGCTTTCATCTCAAGTTCACTGTTAACCTCGTTATTATCCAAAATTCCTAACACTTACCTTACATCATACTCAGTGCTCTTTGATTGGACGCAGAAGGAGCACACGGCTATCACAGACAATATTATTTCACTTGCCCTTGCTTTACTGTGTATCTCTTCAGCAACACTGGTAGGAAATAAACTACACAACGGAGACAGACGGAATCTGCCAACCCTGCACATGGGCAACGGTCAACAAAATGTATCGGGACCGCACTCGGAATCCTGGTGGGCATCATGCAGGTTGCCCCCCCCACTGTCCTACAGCCTCTTCACTTCTCCCTCCTAACTCATAACCATGATGTGGAGATGCCGGCGTTGGACTGGGGTGAGCACAGTAAGAAGTCTTACAACACCAGGTTAAAATCCAACAGGTCTGTTTCGAATCATTAGCTTTCGGAGCACTGCTCCTTCTTCAGGTGAATGAGGAACAATGAGGTTTGAAACAAACCTGTTGGACTTTAACCTGGTGACTTTTTACTATCTCAACCATCGCCATTAACCACTCTTGATCGTCTCTTTCTTTTGTGACCTCTGGAGAAATGATCTGCATTAATGACACTATATTTTCTGCAGGTTGTTTTTCTGTTGGTGATTCCTCAGATCGGGAAATATTTGGGGAAATAAATGTTTCCCCATTGTTCTTGAGTGGATCTGCTTAAGAGCAAAGGAAGATTGTCTCGAATCTTTGCAATAGATTTCTATCGTGATCCATGTAGGACTTGTGTATATGTGGAGACCTAACTGAGGACTGGTTGGACTTGGTTGCAATATCCACTGTCGTCAAATATTCCACCACCACGTAATCTCTCAGAGTTCACATCTGAATAATGGTCAGTTGGGCAGAGCACTGAATGGTGCTATGGAGCCATTATACAGCAGGAAGCAACACCTTCAGGATTGAAGAAAGTAGATGAGAGTGCAGAGGAAGAAAAAATCAAAAAGGAAATGGAGCAGAAGATAAACAATAAAATGAAAGATAAGTATTCAAGTATAAATTGTTGTACACGGAGAGCTGTGTGAACAGGTTTTAGGTGTTCCAACTTTAAAATCAAATTCAAATTAAGGGGCAATTTAGTGTGGCCAATCCACCTACCCTGCACATCTTTGGGTTGTAGGGGTGAGACCCACGCAGGCACGGGGAGAATGTGCAAACTCCACACAGGCAGTGACCCGGGGCCAGAAACGAACCTGGGTCCTCGGCGGCGTGAGGCAGCAGTGCTGACCACAGCGCCACCGCGTTCCAACTTGCCACGAGGATAACTAGAAATCATTTGGTAAATTGTGTTGCAGAGGATAATAGTCGCCATACCAGGACTATATCTGGCCTCAGTATACTTTCACAGGGACGGAGGAAAATTTAACTTGTTGGCTCTTCAATCCATTATCCAATGATTTCTGCATTAAAGTGTAGTTGTAGGTGGAGGAGGCGAGCACCTTTGATTCCTCACACGTTTGTCACCATCTTTGCTCCTCGATACAGTTTCCACCTTCAAAAATCTAAATTGGAGGGCCACAAACTCACACAGAGTTACTGTGTGACTGAGTCACCATTCAATGTGGTTCAACCACCTTAAACTTCTTCCTTTCTGCAGGCAAATCCTACTACACCCAGGTAGCTTCAAAACAAGACTAAAGCAAATTTTACAACTCTCTTTCTTCAACCCCTGCACTTTTAGAAACTTCATCCTGAATCCTTTTGCTGTCTTCAACAATAATTTTGTCAGCTCATCACTATCAATGACTTCACCTCGAACCTTTACATTGTTACCTCGGGATCACCTCCCCAATTCCATCGTTGGGTTTTCCTTTTCTTTGTTTCATTTGTTGGTCTATTGGTGGTATTACTAATAGACACAGGATTGGCTTGCACATGTAGACAGAAATCAGCTCTATTGGTATCACCATCTGATGCCTTATCTAACAACAAGTGATGAATCAATCAGAATTTGTCCAACTTAACATTAGGAAGCTTGATGGCAAAAGTGCTGTATCCTTGATCCCATTCCATCCACCTCTCTGGTTATTCCACCAGGTTGAACTCGACAGTGTACAATATGGTTTGATTCTGAATTGAGCTTCAAATTATATTTTAGCCCATCAATAATAATATTTTCTTCCCTCTCTGCAACATCGCTTACCTCTGCCCTTAGTTCACTTCCAGCCCAAATGAAGCCTTTATCCTTTATTTAATTGTCTCAAGGCTTAGTTTCTTCAAATCGTGTTTCTCCCCAAGCTCCACAATCCATAAACTGACTCACCCAAATTCAACTGACCACAAACTAAGATCTGCTTGCTCATCACTCCTGTCCTTCTCACTTCTATTGGCTCATAACCTACATATATATGAATTAGGAGGAGCAGACCACTCGGCCTCTTGAGTCTGCTCTGCTATTGAGTAGGATTACAGTTGAACCGCTTGCAACATCAACCTCAAATTGCTGCCTGCCCCGGATAATCTTTCACC
Organism: Scyliorhinus torazame; assembly: GCF_047496885.1. NCBI lineage: Eukaryota > Metazoa > Chordata > Chondrichthyes > Carcharhiniformes > Scyliorhinidae > Scyliorhinus > Scyliorhinus torazame. The sequence continues at coordinate 338,933,471 of NC_092708.1, forward strand.
CCTTTGTTAATCAAGAATCTATCGAGGTCTGCCTTAAAAATATTCAGACTCTGTTTCCATTGGCTTTTGAGGAAGAAAGTTCCAAAGACTCACGATCCTCTGAGAGAAAAGATTTCTCCTCATCTCCATCTTAAAGGAGTTACCTTTTTTTTAATACAGTGACCCCCCTAGTTCTAAATTCTCCCACAATAGGAAACGTGCTCTCCATATCCACTCTGTCAATAACCGTCAGGATCTTACGGTATTCAAAATCCACATCATTAGTTAGAAAACCCTGAGCCTCCTTGTTCCTCCTGCATTATCCTCTAAAGGGTGTTGTTGATTGATCAGGCCAGTCTGGCTCACTGGCTCTTTCAGGAACAGGCTGAAGGGACCCTAATCTTTGTCACTGTTGCAAAATAAACCTCAAAGCCAATGCCCTCATGGTCTAGGTGATCTTAAATGGAGAAACAGCCAGCTTACCAGTGCTCTTTGATCAGAGATCAGAGAATTTACAGTGCAGAACAAGGACATTCGGCTGATCGGCTCTGCACCGGCCCTTGGAATGAGCACCCTACTTAGCCCATGCCTCCACCCTATCCCCATAACCCAGTAACACCACCTAATCTTTTTGACAATAAGGGGCAATTTAGCATTGGCCAATCCACCTAACCTGCACATCTTTCCTTTGTCTCTTCCCTTGAACTCCAGTAATACCTTTGTTCATACTTGGAAACCATGATGGGAGGAGGTCTCCAAGCCTACAGCCATATGGGCTTGATTGTCAAGAGTTGTGGGCACAAGAGCCCTCGCGTGGTATTTCTGAAATGTGTTACTGGGACATGTCGGATGAAATATTTCAGAACCTTGCAACAGAGCTCAAAGGCAGTTTAATTAAAAAAATCATGAGCACCCTGATTTCCTGCTCAGTGCATGAAAAAAGTGCAATGAGCGCATCATTGATTTTCTAATAACCTTCCCAGTGTATGTGTAGCCATGGCAGTGGCACTGGCATTCTCTTCCCAGTGTATGTACAGACATGGCAGTGGCACTGGATGTTCTCTTCCCAGTGTATGTACAGCCATGGAAGTGATATTGGCATTGTCTTCCCAGTGTGTGTACAGCCATGGCAGTGGTACTTGTCATGTGAGAGTACCTTTAAGAAATGGATGTTTATTACTGCAGTGATGTCAGAAAGTGGTGGAGCTGAGCTCTGGCTCTGTTTTTTAGTTTCACTTTGAAAAAAGCTTGGGTGTGTTTGTGTCTTTTGGTTTCGTTTTCAGTTTTGGAGCTGAAGCCAGACAAAGCAGCTGTACTGCTGTTCTCTCTGCCATGAAAATACTGTCTCTTGATCATTTGGTGAATTCAGAATTATAAATGTTCTTAGTAGTGACTTTAACCTGATGTGCTTCTGCTGAAAGTTTTTTTTTTAAAAGTCTTCTGGATGTTAAAAGGGCAGCTTAAGAATTACTTAGTGTTGTATTCTTTGGGGGTTGTCTTTGCATTAATGGTTGCTAAGATGTTCACTGTATGTTTTAAAAAGGTTAACTTGACTTGAGTTCATAGAATAAACATTGGTTTGCTTTAAAAAATACTTTTCCATTTCTGTTGTACCACACCTGTAGAGTGGGCCGTGTGCTCCCCATATCACAATCTGTTAAAAGTTGTGGGTCAGGTGAACCCCGTGATAGACCTTGGGGTTCTCTAAACCCTGGCCCATAACTAATTGAGGGCTTGAGGGGGATAAAAGTCTATCTATTGGATTGGCTTTGTGAACTTAAAGACTGTGAGGGGTGAGCATATTGTGGGTGCTTTTCAGGTGTGGTATTATAGTTTAAGTGGGAAGTGTGTTGTGGACAATGGCTCTTTCAGAGGCTCTGAAGTTTTTGTGTGTGCAGACGGTCACATGCAGTACCTTACAGACAGAGACTAAAAGCAGACTGTTAGTTTTGGAAAAAACATTGCAGTAAACATTACCTGACAAAATACGAAAAGATGAGGTAATTATGGTGGTGGCTAAGCATTTAACGTTGCCTGAGATACAGTTTGACTCATTGGAAATGGCAAAAATTCAGTTACAAATTAAATAAATGGAACATGAGAAAGAATTAAGCAGCTTGAATACGAAAAAGAGAGAGGAAAAAGAAAGAGAGAGAGAGAGGAAAAAGAGAGAGAAGAAAGGAAAACAGAAACAATAGTCCTAGCAGAACAAAAAGAAAGAGAAAGGGAGATACAGATCAGGGAAAAAGATAGAGAGAGTTCGAACTTCAGAAAATGGCCATGAAACATGACAGTCAGTTAAAATTGGCAGATGTAAAGGGAAACGTACAGTTGGTTGCTGGTGATGTGGATAGTGAGAAAGAGCATCATAGTCGAAGGCTTGGTCGGGATCTATTTAAATATGTCCAAGCATTACCAAGGTTTGATGAGAAGGAGGTGGAAGCCTTTTTCATTTCATTTGAGAACGTATCTAAATAAATGAAATGGCCACAGGACATACTGATTCAAACAAAGCTGGTAGGTAGAGCTAGTGAAGTGTTTGCATCTCTAACCAGAGGAGGTATATGAGACGTATGAGGAGGTGAAAACATCCACCTTAGGTGCATATGAACTAGTGCCTGAAGCTTACAGAAGAGGTTGAGAAATTTAAGGAAAGGATTTGGTCAAACATACATGGAGATTGAAAGGATCAAACAGAGTAATTTTGATAGGTGGATAAGGGCTTTGAAAATAGACCAAACGTATGAAGCTCTCAGAGAAATTATGCTTTTGGAGGAGTTTAAAAATTCAATTCCTGATGTAATGAGAACTCATGTGGAAGAGCACAGGGTTAAAACTGTGAGATTAGGAGCAGAAATGGCCAGTGATTATGAATTAGTTCATAAATCAAAGCTTGGTTTCCGACTTCAGTTTCAGCCTGTGAGGGATAGAAACTGGGGACATGAGAAATACTCAAGTGGTAAAGGTAAAGGTAATCTGATGGGCGATAATAAGGAGAGTGTACCACAGATTAAAAATAAAATCCAGGAGGGTATGTTGCTCTTTTTAGCCTTAGTTTATTAGCTCTGATTACGTCACCTTTGCTCACGAGTGGCCAGGTATCTTTCTGATACCGCCACGTGGTTCAAGTTCAAGTTATGATTAATAAGTCAGCACACCGCTTAGTAAGATTGAAATCAACGGTCATTTATTATATACAAGTAATGTTTATACAATAATCCTATCTATATAATAAACCTATCACTACTGGCCAATACTTAACTTTAGGAAGAGCCCACCAGGTCAGGGAAACGAATGGCTTATCCAATCGGATCTGGCCCACGGGATTCAAAAGGCTGATACAGGTCGATGGCTAGGAGTCTTTATCGGATAGCGATCGCTGGATTCAAACTTACAGTTGCCGGTTGCTGTTCTTGCGAAGGTCTCGAGCAGGGGAAGAAGGGAGAGAGAGAGCGATCGGAACTTGGCCCCTCACTTTATAGGGCCCAGGGGCTTCCCGCCTCTCGGGGCGGCCCTTGACCCTGAGTCCCAAGTGATTGGACTTGTTCCCAATCACTGGGTTCGATACGTCCAATTGCGAGGCGATTCCCCGATCGGGGGGTGGTCGTTCACCTGCCTTTGTTTCGGCCACTGCAGGCGCCGACAGGTCTGGCCCGGTATTCAATTGCTAATAGGTTGCAATTGTTCCCGGGGATAGCCGATTAAACTGCAGATGTCTGAGTTGATGGGCTGCTAATAGTCCTGAGTATAACTGCAGATGTCTGGGTTGATGGGCTGTTAATAGCCCTGAGTATCGATCTGGGCCGACTTCCCCAGAACCGAATATGATATTCTGCCTGCAGCTGTCCGTTTATGTCTTGTTACCTGCTTTTCCCATCAGCCTTTCCGGTTAGCCATTTTAAATCGGGGTTTGGCCAAATTAATCAGGAAGCAGCCATTTTACGTGGCTACAGGTAGAAAAGAAATGAAAAGTTTCAAATGTTTTCACGGTAATAAACTAGGCCATGTAAAGTCACAGTGTTGGTGGTTGAAGAAAAGCACTGGGAAGGCTGATGTGGTAAAACAGGAGAAGACAGTGGGGTTTGTTAAAGTGGTAAAGGAAAGCCCAAGTGAAGCGAAGGAGGTGCAAAGGATTGTACAGCCTGATCAAGAGGTGATTGATAAGAAGGTGCCGCATCTCTTTAAACAATTTACTTGTGTGCAGAAAGTAGTGAAGTCACAATATTAAGAGATACGTGAGCTAGTCAATCTTTAATGGTGAGAAATGAGGAGTTATGTAGTCTGGGAAGAATGTTGCCAGAAAAGGTGGTAATATGTGGAATTCAGGGTGAGAGGAGTAGTGTTCCATTATATGAGGTAAGGTTGGAAAGTCCAGTGAAGAGTGGTGAAGTAGTAGTAGGAGTAACAGAGAAACTATCTTGTCCAGGAATACAGTTTATCTTGGGTAATGATATAGCTGGATCGCAGGTGGGCGTGAGGCCTACTGTGGTTGATAAGCCAGTGGAAAATCAGACAACTGAAGTGATGAAGGACGGATAATCTGGGATTTTTCCGGATTGTGTAGTAACAAGGTTGCAAAGTCACAGGTTAAGACAAGAGGAGAAATCAAAGAGTGAAGATGATGTTGAAGTGCAATTATCAGAAATTTTTGATCAGATGGTTGAAAAAGAACAAGAACAGGTGGAGGATGAGGCGGATATTTTTAGTTCAGGAAAATTGGCGGAGTTACAACAAAAAGGTGTAGAAATAAAACGGATGTATCAGAAAGCATACACGGAAGAGGAATCTGCGTGTATACCAGAGTGTTATTACCGTAAAAGTGATTTCTTGATGAGAAAATAGAGGCCTTTACATAGGCAGGTGGATGAAAAGTGGGCAGAGGCTCATCAAGTAGTATTGCCGGTAGGGTATAGAAAGGAGGTGTAGCGAGTTGCCATGAGGTTCCAGTGGGAGGTCATTTGGGAATAAGGAAAACTCAAGCTAAAATCCAGAAACATTTTTATTGGCCTGGACTACACAAAGATGTGGTTAAATTTTGTCAATCATGTCACACATGTCAAGTGATAGGGAAACCTCAAGCAGTGATAAAACCAGCGCCCTTAATACCCATTCCAGCATTTGAGGAACCTTTTACAAGGGTCCTAATTGATTGCGTAGGACCGCTTCCTTAAATGAAAAGTGGGAATCAGTATCTTTTGACTATAATGGATGTGTCTACTAGGTTTCCAGAGGTCATTCTAGTACGTAATATTACAGCTAAAAATATTGTGGAGGAGTTACTTAAATTCTTTACTAGATATGGACTACCCACAGAAATACAATCGGATCAAGGATCAAATTTTACATCAAGGTTATTCAAAGAAGTTATAGATAGCTTAGGAATAAAACAATTTAAATTGTGTACCATCCAGAATCGCAGGGAGCATTAGATAGGTGGCATCAGACATTAAAGACAATGTTGAGGGCTTATTGTCACGATTATCCAGAGGATTGGGATAAAGGAATTCCATTCGTACTGTTGCAATTCAGGATGCACCTAATGAATCAACCAAATTCAGTCCTTTTGAACCAATTTTTGGTCATGAGGTAAGAGGACCACTTAAATTGATTAAGGAAAAATTGGTGAGTGAGAAATCGGAAATTACATTATTGGATTATGTGTCAAATTTTAGGGAACAATTAAATAGAGCAGGTGAATTGGCTATTTATTATACATTTATTATACACAGTAAATCGCTACTCATGCATAAACTCTACTTTCTAAGCTATTTCTATCACTAATAGGCCAAAACCTAGCTTCGGACTGGCCCACCAGGTCAGGGGAACAAATGGTCTTTCGTTCGGGTTCTGGGTCTGCGGGATTCAAAAGCTGGTATGGACTGGTAGCTATTAGCGCCTATCTCGTAGCGAGCGTTGATTTGAAACTTACGTTCTTGGAGGCCGTCGGACAGGTCACTGTCAAGGGTTGCTTCACATTGCTGAGTGACCCTGTCAAGAAGGATGATTTGAACTTGGGGGCTTTATAGTCCCCAGGGGGTTCCCGCCTTTCGGGGTGGACCCCGTACCTGGTTTCAAGGGATTGGACTTCGTTCCAATCGCTTGGTTCGATTTCTCCAATACTGGAGCTGTTCCCTGATTGTTGGGCGGTGTTTAAGTGTCCGTTAACCTCTTTTGTGTTGGCTCCTGCTGGCGCCGAGGAGTCTGGCATGGCCTTGTTTACCTCAAATGTTTTGATTGTTCCCAGGGATCGCTCATTACTATGTAGATGGCTGCTACATTACTATGCAGATGGCTGCTTGTATCGATGCTGTCTGGGTTTTTGCAGAGTCTAATACACAGTAAACCTGCACCTGCTAGTTTTTGCCTGTGTTGGCTGAATTTCCCTTCAGCCTTTGCTGTTCTCCATTTTAAGTCGGGAAGTGGCCAACTCAGGTGGCTATGCACCCTCCTTGTGATCCTAACGCGAAGCGTGAAGGATCACATAACTGTGTTGTCTTCATTCCCTGACCCGGCGAGCACTCTTCTATGGCCTCTACACTGACCATAACTATGCAAGAAATTTTAACTGACAATTCTAAGTGGCGCTATGTCAAAACAGGGACATGCATTACAAAATAAGAAAAACGGTACCTCTAACTGTCCTTAATCAACTACACTCACTCAAACATTCAATCATACTAACTTCTTAAACAATAAACACAAAATCATGGCAGCATTAGTCACATTTTTCCTGGCTTGGCAGTCAAGCTCAGGATTGTACGTTGCTCATGGAACACATTTCTTTATTCACAAAAAGAACGCAAACGAATGTTCTTTATTATAGATCGCGGGGGTCGGGGGTCTGGTCATAACCGAAAATAGGGGATCTTATCCTATATACCGGGGTGCGAGCGCAGTAGGCTCTCCTTCTCCATTTCCTCATGCGGATAGTCTGCACGATTCTGCAGAGTATCGCCAACGCTAATCGGGATTCTATTAAGTAGGACAGGGAGTACCAGATTATAAACCTGTCACACCAAGATGGTGTGGTGTCGCTTGTGACTGGGCTCTGGATGCTATGGGGAAGTGAATCATTAACGGCTAGGGGGGGGGGGGTTGGGGTCAGGGGGTTCGCATTCGCGCGCAACCAAATGTTCATTAGGGTGATGAGCAACACGGAGGATGTCATCATGGTTCTTCTTCTTTCTCTTCTCTTCTCTTTGTCTCTTTTCCTGGAGCTTCTGGGGTTCTGTGGGATCAAGCATAGTGTCTGTTACTATCTTGGTTTAATATCTCGTCTGTTAGTATGTCTGTCCTTTTGTGCCAATTCTCACTTTATAATTTGTCACCATGTGAGACCCCCTCATTTTTTTTTAAACCGAATATTCCGGACACTTAAAAATTCTGAAACAGTGCGAGCCGTCTCGCAGGCTGTGCGATTTACCATCCAAATGTTTGAGGATGTAAATAGCATAGGGATGGCAACCTAAGGGTCACCTGAAAGCAAAACAAAACTTTTTGAATGTAAAGTGCCGAAATGAGGTGCGTATGGGCCGTGACGGGTAAGAGTTGGATGGAGTCCCCGGGTAGGACGGCGACCAATGCCGTGTGTGCTCTACCCGAGCGTAGCTGACCAGAGGGGGGGTTCCCAGGCAGGGCGGGTCCCAATGCCGTTTCTCCACTGCCCGAGCAACCGACAAGAACAGGCAAGAAATGTAGTCATCGTGGGGGGTTGCCGTACTGGTTCTTCCTTCGAACCAGAAGGGCAGTTACGAACGGGGGTCTGTGTTTCTGTCAACAGACGAGTTCCTCTGAACTGGCGTATGGGACATTAACAAGTCTCTGTGGACAAACTAGTTCCTCTGAACTAGCGTCTGGGACAAACTAGTTTCTCTGATTGCCAGTGGGCATCAGAAGGGTGGAGGTGGGGGGCCGTGGAAATTTTTTTTTTCCGATCTTACAAACAACATTAAACAATACCACTACAAACAACATAAAACATGCTGCAGGTTCCATCAGAAAGGACACCGTTTTCTCCCAAGCGGTTCCTTTTTTAAAACATCATCTGGACACCTCAGTTATCGGTTGCGAACAGGGTCGCAAAGGGGTTCTCGTTTTGGGAATCAAACTCAAAGTCGTCATCTTCTCCCAGATGCCAAACTCTCGAGTGTATCAGGGCGGATAGGGCTGCATGGTGTGATTTGGGATCCCTCTCGTCATTCCGGACGAGTCTGTATGAGTTATCTCGGTGCCAAAAGGTGGTGTCTAGGTCTGTGGGGACGGAATCGGGGTCGTAATCGTAGGGGGGTGGTCTTTGGTGGGGTTTATTGAGGAAAATGACGAGGAAGGGATCACTCGAATCGTGGTCAGATTTTGCTGGGTGTGGGTCCTGTTTCATGGGGATAGTAGGGAGGCGTGCTGTGGCTATTGTCCGAGTCACAGTCGCTGTTGCTGCTGCTGCTGTCTGGGCGTTTCGGGGCGGAGTCTTGAGTTCGGGGGTGGAGTCGGGGTTGAGTCCATGGCTGGGCTGGACGTGTTGGGGGAGGGTAGGGTTACGTTGGCTGTGGGCGGGGCGTGGTCTGCTGTGTCGAGCATGACGTGGTGTGCGTGGTTCGACTGTGGTCCATATGCCTTAAGCTGGTTAATATGGAACCACGCAGTCTTTCCGTTGGGGAACTTTATTTTGTACACGGAGGGCCTTACTTTGTCCGCAATGGAGTACGGACCTGAATATTTAGGTGACAGGAATGTGCTGGGGTTGTATAAGGAGAGCATGACTTGCTGTCCTACACTGAACTAAGTCGCATGTACTGTCTTATCGAAACAGGCCTTGTGCTGTTTCTTTCGTGTGCCTAATCATACCGTGGATGCTAGCTGAGCCGTTTTAACATTCTCTACCAGTTGTTCTACTGCTTTCTTGTGTGTGAGGGCCGTCACCTCGGGGCTGGTCAAATTTAATCCCAATAAAAATTCTGTGCCTTTCATGGGGCGTCCGGTCATGAGGGTGTGTGGGGTGTAACCTGTAGATGTTGAAACCGTATTTCGCAAAAACATCAGCGCAAAAGGGAGGACTGAATCCCAAGTGGTGTTGTTTTGTTGGACCATTTTTCGGAGGGTAGCATTTAGGGTCCGATTCATGCGCTCCACGATACCACTGGACTGGGGGTGGTATGCGATGTGGAACTTTTGGGTAATGCCAAATATCGTGAGGACATTCTTCATGACACTTCCCGTAAAATGGGAGCCTTGGTCGGATTCAATGCTGCGGGGGAGTCCCCATCTTGTAAAGATGTGGTGGGTTAAAATCTTGGCTGTGGTCTTTGCAGTGTTTGTTCTGGATGGGAATGCTTCCACCCATTTGGTAAATGTGTCTATCACCACGAGTACATACTTATAACCATTCCTGCAAGGGGGCAATGATCCTATAAAATCAATCTGGAAGTTAGTCCAGGGGCCATTAACGGGGCGGGTGTGACTAAGCTGAGCTTTCTTTGCGTATCTGTCCGGATTGTTCTGGGCACAGATAAGGCAATTCTCAACGTAGTGCGTTACGTCTTCTTTTAAACTGGGCCACCAACAGAGCTGCCTGAGGTGGGCTGTAGTGGGATCAATTCCCTGATGTCCATGACCGTCATGGAACAAACAAATGAGCTAATTCCTGTCCTGTTCAGGAACCACATAAAGGGTGTCTTTTAACACCAAACCATCATGTGTGGTCAGAGCATTTTTAAACCTATCGTAAGGTGCCGTAAATTTTCCTTTCAAAATCTCCCTGAGATTGCTATCCTGCTTCTGGGCCTGCACTAAATCCTCGATATTAGTCTGCGAGACCTGAACTGCATTCACTGGTGCGCTTTCAGGGGGTGTCCAAAAATATCCGTGCCTGGAACCTGCTTTTGCCAGTGCGTCAGCTTTTACATTTCCAGGGGGGGAGGGACGGTGGTGACTTCGAACTTTAACTATTCCAAAAGTCCTGCCCTATGCTTTTTCTAAAATGTGACGGAGCAATGGGGCTGAGGAGAGGGGTTTTCTGTCTGCGGAAACAAATCCTCTTGCTTTCCACAGGGGTAGGAATCCTGTAAGGCTGTTGCAAACATAGAGGCTGTCCGAGTATATGTCTGCTGGGCTGGGGAAGGAATCTGGGTGTTCTACAATGTACGCCACGGCTGCTAGCTCTGCCGCCTGCGCGCCTAAGTGTCCTGGAAGTTTTATTGTGATTTCTTCTAGGTCGCGTCCCTGCGCGTCCTCGACATAAATGCCGCATCCTGTTATGCGCTTCCCTTCTAATATTGTGGAAGATCCATCCACATATATTCTTATGGGTTCGCACGTGTCTGTGTGCTTGGGGCTCTGGGTTGGACTACCTATCTTTCTGGGGAGTGTTTTTGCAATAAAGGGGCCTGTGTTGTGGTGCGGTAAGATGATTTCACATTCATGGGGGGTGCCTGGGTACTGAAGGTTATCGGCTAGGCATGTGTGGGTCTTGGTCCTTTTAACAGTGATGTCCCGTCCCTGCAAAAGAAGGGTCCATCTGGCTGCTCTAATCTGACTAACTGTACCGTCCTTGAGTCGTCTGTCAAGTAAAAGTTGGGTGGAGGTGTGTTCCGTAAGGATTGTGATGGGGTTTACTCCGGTTATGTAAGAAAAATACTGAACTGCCCAGAAAACTGCGAGCAGGTGCCTTTCACAGGCTGAAAATCCCTGCTCCACAGCATCTAAAACTCTGGAGGCGTAAGCCACGGGCCTTAACTGTTCGTGCCGTTCCTGGAGGAGCACGGCCAAAAGGGTGCGGTCTGTGCTTGCTACCTCTATCGCATAGGGGGAAAGCAGGTCTGGAACTTGTAGTGCGGGGGCTGTTATGAGGGCTCTTTTCAAAGCATCCACAGCATCCGTATGCTGCGGAAGCCATTCCCAGGGGGCTCCTTTCTTTAGGAGGTCTGAGAGGGGCGCTGCCTTGCTGGCGAAACCGTCAATGTGGTTTCGGCAGTAGCCAACCAGTCCTAAAAACGACCGGAGGGCTGAAACATTCTGGGGAAGGGGCAATTTGGCAATCGAGTCAATCCTTTTATGCTCGATCTCGCGTTTACCATGTGTGATAATTGTATCCAAATATATCACCTTGTTTTCCAAAATCTGGGCCTTTTTGGGATTTACTTTACATCCAATTGCTTGTAGGAGTTCCAGGAGTTCGGACAGAAGCTCGATGTGCTCTTCCTTGGTGTCTGTCTGCAGTCGTAGGTCGTCTACGTACTGGACCAGACATTCGGGGCGAGAAAATTTGGCTAAACCATTTGCCAGCTGTGGTGGAAAATGGAGGGGGAGTTGTGGATCCTTGTGGAAGGCATGTCGACGTGTACTGCTGATTTTTAAACGTGAAGGCAAATTTGTATTGGCACGCTTTTGTCAATGGAATGGACCAGAATCCATTACTGATGTCCAAAACCGTAAAGTATCATGAATTGAGTCCCTGTTTGAGCATGGTCTCGGGACATGTGGCTACCGTGGGGCTGCTGCTGGGGTGACTTTGTTGAGTTCCCGGTAATCGATGGTCAGTCGCCATGATCCATCGGGCTTTCTCACTGGCCAAATCGGGGCATTATTAGTGGAGGCTACTGATCTAAGTACGCCCTGCTCTAATAAGCTGTTGATAACTTTTGCGATTTCTCCCTCTGCCTCTTGGGGAAATCCGTATTGCTTTTGGGGTCTAGGGTCAGGTCCTGTGATTTGAACGGAACCAGTCATCCAGCCACAGTCGTGTTTGTGGGTCGCGAATGCTGTCCTGTGCTTCTGCAGAACTGCCCTAACCTGCTTGTCCGTGCTAATCGTAGTCGGGTCAAACCAAAATTCGCCTACTGCGCTAATTCTGTTGGCATATTCTCCTATGGTGAGCGTTGCGGGGGCTCTTGCGGATTTTGCCATTTTCCAGACACATTGATTGACTGGATCAAAGGATAGGTTGTGGGAATTCATAAAATCTATGCCTAAAATGTGTTCTGCTGTGTGGGGTAGATCGACTAAAACTATGGGGTGCTTGGTGGTGATGTTGCCGATTTGAATGGGTACAGGGGCTGTGATCTGTCCCTGTTGTGAGTGGCCTGTAAAGCCGCTGAGGGTGATGGTGGCTGTAGTGGGCCACGTGTCTTTCTGAAACATGGTGGAGGAATTGATTGTGGTGGGGGACCCTCCTGTGTCCCAAAGAAACTCGATGGGCTGTCCCCGAATCTTTGTTGCAACTACTGGTCGGCCGGGCCTATCCCAAAGGGTGTCGCAGACCCAACTGGGAGAGCCCGAACACAGTCAGTCCATTCCGGTCAGGTCCGTCTGCTCTGAACGGGTGCTAACGCTATGTATTGGCTTTGTCCTGGTGTTATTTAGAGTGCCTGCCTGCTGGGCTCTCTGTTGCTTTCGTGGGGCATTGCATTCACTTGCAAAGTGTCCCAACTGTCCACAGTTGTAACACTCCTGTGACTTTTGTGGGGGGCTGTTCTTGCCTTCATTTACCCATGTGGGGTTCTGGTGTGCCTTAACTTCGTGTATGTCTGCTTCTGCCTGCTGTTCTTCGGGATTTTTATTCGTGGGTTTGTTTTGAACAGATTGCTCCCAGGCTTGGGACAATCTTTTTACAACCCATTTCTCATTATGAGCCTCCTCTGAGGGATCATAATTGGCACAAGCTTTTTGTCCTGTTTCTGTGGCATGGGAGATAAGGGTGCGGGTCCATTTGGCCATGTTGTCTGGGGACAAATGGGCGCGGTCTAAGTCTCCGAAAACTGCTGCGAAATGGATCCACAGGCGTCCAGCAAATGCTGTGGGGTGCTCGGTTTTCTTTTGTCTGCACTTATTGAGGCCATCTACGGGGTCACCCCTGTTATACCCGATCGGGTCTAGGATCGCGGTATGCATTTCTGCAAGGGTGCCTCCTCCTACATTCTGTGGGTCGGGAAGGGCTGCTACGACCGAAGGGTCTAAACTCAAAACTGTGAGCTTTACTTGCTCTCGCTCATCCAGGCCATACATGGTAGCCTGCTGTTTTACTCTGGCAAAGAAGTGGTGGGCGTCTGAGGTGGGGAGGAACGATTTGATTTTATCGCACACGTCCCGTAATTGGGTCACTGTTAAGGGGGAGGTGTACAGAAATTCCGTGTCGTCCGATGTGGCTGTGCGTTGGGTGGTGACTGGGTTCATTGGAGCCTGAACTATCTCCTCTGTGGGGGGTTGGGGCGCTTTTCCCTTCTGGGGCTTTCCCTGCGCACATGTTCCCTGAACATATCTCTGCGCTGTCTCACTCAATTCTTCCCAATCAGGGCCGTCTTCCTCATCTAACTGTGATCCAAAGGTTTCCTGGAATCCTTTTTGAACTGAAAGCAGAGATTGCAGTTTTGCAATCTGCTTCCGGCACTTTGCGTGGTCTAATGAGCTTTGTCTTTGCTCCGTGGTGGCAGCATGGAGTGCTCTTAATGCTGCCTTCAGGTCACGACACTGCCTCTGCAATGCCTCTACCTGCTTCTCAGTTTCCTCTCGTACCAGGGCTGCATGTTGCGTGTCCTGATAGGCCTTTTCGTACTGGGATTGGAAGCTGCTTAAGAGCGCTTGACAAGACTGGTGTGCCCACTTGGCATCATCCACCTCTCCGTCCTTTGCCGCTAACTTCCTCCTTAACTCTACGTTCTCTTTCTCTACCTCACTGACATCGACCTTGCTCATTCGATGTATGCCTTCTATCTCTTTCTGGAGCATCCTAACAACCTCCTCTGTGCTTCACAATTGTGCCAAACAGGACACGATTGCCATCGGCTTGCGAGCTTTTCCTAAGCTCTTCTTGTGAATCTCGCTCAGGTTCTCCCACCAAGTATGTCCTGTACTCCCGGAACCTGTTTCCTCATTTTCACAGAATTTGCTCCAAAGGGGCCATCCTTTCCCTTTGAGGTACTTTCTGATTTCCTCTTCCCAAACGGGACACAGTCCTACTCTACTGCTGGTCACTGCGATCACGAATTCTTCGGGGTTAATGAGGCGTTGCATTGCCTGCATTGCCATCTTTCCTCTCTAAATGCTTCTCTTGAAATTTGGAACAAGGGGTATTAAGGCGGCGCTGTAATTACGGGTACGGCTTCCGCCATTTTCCGGAATACAAACTCCCAACAGTTTTGTTGCAACAAAAAAATCTATCAGTATTACCTTATCGCCCTGTTAGTTGCGCATGCATTAACACACTTCCGAATTAAGAGGATTGATCCAGAACTGCTTAAACACTTGTGGTTTTTCTGTTCCCAATTGGATTTCTAATTCAAATTTTTGGTTCACCCGGAGTGGTTAAGCCACTTCTAGATCGGGTCCCATCAGGATGTCGCCAGTAATATGTTGCTAAGTTTTGGTTGGTTCAATTTGCTCTGTTTTATAACCTTTGCTCGAGAGTCGCCAGGTATCTTTATGATACCGCCACGAGGTTCAAGCTCAAGTAATGATCAATAACTCAGTACACCAATTAGTAAGATTCAAATCAAAGCACATTTAGTATACACAGTAAATCGCTACTCATGCATAAACTCTACTTTCTAAGCTATTTCTATCACTAACAGGCCAATACTTAGCTTCGGACTGGCCCACCAGGTCAGGGGAACAAATGGCCTTTCGTTCGGGTTCTGAGTCTGCGGGATTCAAAAGCTGGTATGGACTGGTAGCTAGGAGCGCCTATCCAATAGCGCGCGTTGACTTGAAACTTACGTTCTTGGAGGCCGCCGGACAGGTCACTGTCAAGGGTTGCTTCGCGTTGCTGTGTGACCCTGTCAAGAAAGATGATTTGAACTTGGGGGCTTCACTTTATAGTCCCCAGGAGCTTTCCCGCCTTTCGAGGCGGACCCCGTACCTGGTTTCAAGTGATTGGACTTCGTTCCAATCGCTTGGTTCGGTTTCTCCAATACTGGAGCTGTTCCCTGATCGTTGGGCGGTCTTTATGTGTCTGTTAACCTCTTTTGTGTTGGCTCCTGCTGGCGGCGAGGAGTCTGGCTTGGCCTTGTTTACCTCAAATGTTTCGATTGTTCCCGGGGATCGCTCATTACTATGTAGATGGCTGCTACATTACTATGCAGATGGCTGCTTGTATCGATGCTGTCTGGGTTTTTGCAGAGTCTAATACACAGTAAACTTGCACCTGCTAGTTTTTGCCTGTGTTGACTGAATTTCCCTTTAGCCTTTGCTGTTCTCCATTTTAAGTCAGGAAGTGGCCAACTCAGGTGGCTACACTGTGGAGGTTAATGCAGTTACAAGAACGGACTCTTGTCCTGTCCCACGTTTGGAGGATTGCGTTGAGAAGGTGGGACAATCGGATTTTGTTTCCAAATTGGATTTACTTAAAGGTTACTGACAGGTGCCTTTATCCGAAAAGGCGAAGGAGAGTTAAGTTTTTGTGACTCCAGATGGTATATACCAATTCAAAGTTATGCCATTTGGCATGAAAAACGCCCCAGCCACATTTCAACGGTTAACTAACAAAGGTTTTCAGGATTACCCAATTGTGCGGTATACAGCGACGATCTGGTAATTTTCAGCCCGACATGGAAAGAACATTTAAAACATCTGATGGAGTTATTTGATCGACTTCAGGAGGTGGGTTTGGTGATAAACCTCGCCAAAAGTGAATTTGGAAAAGCCCAAGTCACTTTCCTTGAGGAGTTTCCGATACCCTCGACACGACGGGAAGTAATGCGATTTCTTGGCATGAGTGGATTTCATCGAACATTGGTGAAACATTTTTGTAGCGTGGTTGCTCCACTGATGGACTTGCTTAAGAAACGTCAAAAACTTCAGTAGACAGCGAACTTTCAACAGGCATTTAATGGTCTGAAAGCTGTGAAAACCAATGCTCCTGTGTGGGAGAATTACAAAGGACTCTGTGATCAGAAAGAACTAAAGTATCTGACTTTAAAGAGAAATGCCGAGGCATAGAGAAATGGAAGGATCGTGCAGAGACCTTCTTGTTCCAAGAGCCTGGCAATTGAGAAGGATTTCAGTTGGAGGAAGAAGAACGAAAAACAATGGACGATATTATTATACCTGTTTGCGTGTGTTTTGTTTTTTTACGGTAAAGTATATTTACTATGTGCATTTCTTAAAGGATGGTGAAAAGGTGAAAAATGAACCCATCTTGAAGTAGATGGGTTACTTTTTTTTTCTTGGGGGGAGGTGTCATGTGAGAGTACCTTGAAGAAATGGGTGTTTATAAATGGGTGTGTATATATAAATATCTGCAGTGAGAGTACCTTTAAGAAAAGGGTGTTTATTACTGCAGTGATGTCAGAGAGTGGGTGGAGCTGAGCTCTGGCTCTGTTTTTTAGTTTCACTTTGAAAAAAGCTTGAATGTATCGGTGTCTTTTTGGTTTCGTTTTCAGTGTTGGAGCTGAAGCCAGACAAAGCAGCTGTACTGATGTTCTCTCTGCCATGAAAAGACTGTCTCTTGATCATTTGGTGAATTCAGAATTATAAATGTTCTTAGTAGTGACTTTAACCTGATGTGCTTCTGCTGAAAGGTTTTTTAAAAAAAAGTCTTCTGGATGTTAAAAGGACAGCTTAAGAATTATTAATGTTGTATTCTTTGGGGGTTGTATTTGAATTAATGGTTGCTAAGATGTTCACTGTATGTTTTAAAAAGGTTAACTTGAGTTCATAGAATAAACATTGTTTTGCTTTAAAAAATACTTTTCCATTTCTGCTGTACCACACCTGTAGAGTGGGCCATGTGCCCCCTATACCACAACCTATTAAAAGTTGTGGGTCAGGTGAACTCCATGATACACTTTGGGGTTCTCTAAACCCTGGCCCATAACATACTGGGCATTCTCTTTCCTGTGTATGTACAGCGATAGCTGTGGCACTGGCATTCTCTTCACAGCGTATGTACAGCCATGGCAATGAGAGTGGCATTCGCTTCCCAGTGTGTGCACAGCCATGGCAGTGGTACTGGATGTTCCCTTCCCAGTGTATGTACAGCCATGGCAGTGGTAGTGGATGTTCCCTTCCCAGTGTATGCACAGCCATGGCAGTGGTACTGGATGTTCCCTTCCCAGTGTGTGTACAGCCATGGCAGTGGCACTGGATGTTCCCTTCCCAGTGTGTGTACAGCCATGGCAGTGGTAGTGGATGTTCCCTTCCCAGTGTGTGCACAGCCATGGCAGTGGTAGTGGATGTTCCCTTCCCAGTGTATGCACAGTCATGGCAGTGGTAGTGGATGTTCCCTTCCCAGTGTGCACAGCCATGGCAGTGGTAGTGGATGTTCCCTTCCCAGTGTATGCACAGTCATGGCAGTGGTACTGGATGTTCCCTTCCCAGTGTATGCACAGCCATGGCAGTGGTAGTGGATGTTCCCTTCCCAGTGTATGCACATCCATGGCAGTGGTAGTGGATGTTCCCTTCCCAGTGTATGCACAGTCATGGCAGTGGTACTGGATGTTCCCTTCCCAGTGTGTGTACAGCCATGGCAGTGGTAGTGGATGTTCCCTTCCCAGTGTGTGCACATCCATGGCAGTGGTAGTGGATGTTCCCTTCCCAGTGTATGCACAGTCATGGCAGTGGTAGTGGATGTTCCCTTCCCAGTGTGCACAGCCATGGCAGTGGTACTGGATGTTCCCTTCCCAGTGTGTGCACAGCCATGGCAGTGGTACTGGATGTTCCCTTCCCAGTGTATGCACAGTCATGGCAGTGGTACTGGATGTTCCCTTCCCAGTGTATGCACAGCCATGGCAGTGGATGTTCCCTTCCCAGTGTATGCACAGTCATGGCAGTGGTAGTGGATGTTCCCTTCCCAGTGTATGCACAGTCATGGCAGTGGTACTGGATGTTCCCTTCCCAGTGTATGCACAGTCATGGCAGTGGTACTGGATGTTCCCTTCCCAGTGTGTGCACAGTCATGGCAGTGGTACTGGATGTTCCCTTCCCAGTGTGTGCACAGTCATGGCAGTGGTACTGGATGTTCCCTTCCCAGTGTATGCACAGCCATGGCAGTGGACGTTCCCTTCCCAGTGTATGCACAGTCATGGCAGTGGTAGTGGATGTTCCCTTCCCAGTGTGTGCACAGCCATGGCAGTGGTACTGGATGTTCCCTTCCCAGTGTATGCACAGCCATGGCAGTGGATGTTCCCTTCCCAGTGTATGCACAGTCATGGCAGTGGTAGTGGATGTTCCCTTCCCAGTGTGTGCACAGCCATGGCAGTGGTACTGGATGTTCCCTTCCCAGTGTATGCACAGCCATGGCAGTGGATGTTCCCTTCCCAGTGTATGCACAGTCATGGCAGTGGTAGTGGATGTTCCCTTCCCAGTGTGTGCACAGCCATGGCAGTGGTACTGGATGTTCCCTTCCCAGTGTGTGCACAGCCATGGCAGTGGTAGTGGATGTTCCCTTCCCAGTGTATGCACAGCCATGGCAGTGGTAGTGGATGTTCCCTTCCCGGTGTATGCACAGCCATGGCAGTGGTAGTGGATGTTCCCTTCCCAGTGTGTGCACAGCCATGGCAGTGGTACTGGATGTTCCCTTCCCAGTGTGTGCACAGCCATGGCAGTGGTAGTGGATGTTCCCTTCCCAGTGTGTGCACAGCCATGGCAGTGGTACTGGATGTTCCCTTCCCAGTGTATGCACAGCCATGGCAGTGGTACTGGATGTTCCCTTCCCAGTGTATGCACAGCCATGGCAGTGTTAGTGGATGTTCCCTTCCCAGTGTATGCACAGCCATGGCAGTGGTACTGGATGTTCCCTTCCCAGTGTATGCATAGCCATGGCAGTGGTACTGGATGTTCCCTTCCCAGTGTGTGCACAGCCATGGCAGTGGTAGTGGATGTTCCCTTCCCAGTGTATGCACAGCCATGGCAGTGGTACTGGATGTTCCCTTCCCAGTGTATGCACAGCCATGGCAGTGGTACTGGATGTTCCCTTCCCAGTGTATGCACAGCCATGGTAGTGGTACTGGATGTTCCCTTCCCGGTGTATGCACAGCCATGGCAGTGGTAGTGGATGTTCCCTTCCCAGTGTATGCACAGCCATGGCAGTGGTACTGGATGTTCCCTTCCCAGTGTATGCACAGCCATGGCAGTGGTACTGGATGTTCCCTTCCCAGTGTGTGCACAGCCATGGCAGTGGTAGTGGATGTTCCCTTCCCAGTGTATGCACAGCCATGGCAGTGGTAGTGGATGTTCCTTTCCCAGTGTATGCACAGCCATGGCAGTGGTACTGGATGTTCCCTTCCCAGTGTGTGCACAGCCATGGCAGTGGTACTGGATGTTCCTTTCCCAGTGTATGCACAGCCATGGCAGTGGTAGTGGATGTTCCCTTCCCAGTGTATGCACAGTCATGGCAGTGGTACTGGATGTTCCCTTCCCAGTGTATGCACAGCCATGGCAGTGGTAGTGGATGTTCCCTTCCCAGTGTGTGCACAGCCATGGCAGTGGTACTGGATGTTCCCTTCCCAGTGTATGCACAGCCATGGCAGTGGTACTGGATGTTCCCTTCCCAGTGTATGCACAGCCATGGCAGTGGTAGTGGATGTTCCCTTCCCGGTGTGTGCACAGCCATGGCAGTGGTACTGGATGTTCCCTTCCCAGTGTGTGCACAGCCATGGCAGTGGTACTGGATGTTCCCTTCCCAGTGTGTGCACAGCCATGGCAGTGGTAGTGGATGTTCCCTTCCCAGTGTATGCACAGCCATGGCAGTGGTAGTGGATGTTCCTTTCCCAGTGTATGCACAGCCATGGCAGTGGTACTGGATGTTCCCTTCCCAGTGTGTGCACAGCCATGGCAGTGGTACTGGATGTTCCTTTCCCAGTGTATGCACAGCCATGGCAGTGGTAGTGGATGTTCCCTTCCCGGTGTATGCACAGCCATGGCAGTGGTAGTGGATGTTCCCTTCCCAGTGTGTGTACAGCCATGGCAGTGGTACTGGATGTTCCCTTCCCAGTGTGTGCACAGCCATGGCAGTGGTACTGGATGTTCCTTTCCCAGTGTATGCACAGCCATGGCAGTGGTAGTGGATGTTCCCTTCCCAGTGTGTGTACAGCCATGGCAGTGGTACTGGATGTTCCCTTCCCAGTGTGTGCACAGCCATGGCAGTGGTAGTGGATGTTCCCTTCCCGGTGTATGCACAGCCATGGCAGTGGTACTGGATGTTCCCTTCCCAGTGTGTGCACAGCCATGGCAGTGGTACTGGATGTTCCTTTCCCAGTGTATGCACAGCCATGGCAGTGGTACTGGATGTTCCCTTCCCAGTGTATGCACAGCCATGGCAGTGGTAGTGGATGTTCCCTTCCCAGTGTGTGCACAGCCATGGCAGTGGTACTGGATGGTCCTTTCCCAGTGTATGCACAGCCATGGCAGTGGTACTGGATGTTCCCTTCCCAGTGTATGCACAGCCATGGCAGTGGTACTGGATGTTCCCTTCCCAGTGTGTGCACAGCCATGGCAGTGGTACTGGATGTTCCTTTCCCAGTGTATGCACAGCCATGGCAGTGGTACTGGATGTTCCCTTCCCAGTGTATGCACAGCCATGGCAGTGGTAGTGGATGTTCCCTTCCCAGTGTATGCACAGCCATGGCAGTGGTACTGGATGTTCCCTTCCCAGTGTGTGCACAGCCATGGCAGTGGTACTGGATGTTCCTTTCCCAGTGTATGCACAGCCATGGCAGTGGTACTGGATGTTCCCTTCCCAGTGTATGCACAGCCATGGCAGTGGTAGTGGATGTTCCCTTCCCAGTGTATGCACAGCCATGGCAGTGGTACTGGATGTTCCCTTCCCAGTGTGTGCACAGCCATGGCAGTGGTAGTGGATGTTCCCTTCCCAGTGTATGCACAGCCATGGCAGTGGTACTGGATGTTCCTTTCCCAGTGTATGCACAGCCATGGCAGTGGTACTGGATGTTCCCTTCCCAGTGTGTGTACAGCCATGGCAGTGGTACTGGATGTTCCCTTCCCAGTGTGTGCACAGCCATGGCAGTGGTAGTGGATGTTCCCTTCCATGTGTATGCACAGCCATGGCAGTGGTACTGGATGTTCCCTTCCCAGTGTGTGCACAGCCATGGCAGTGGTACTGGATGTTCCTTTCCCAGTGTATGCACAGCCATGGCAGTGGTACTGGATGTTCCCTTCCCAGTGTATGCACAGCCATGGCAGTGGTAGTGGATGTTCCCTTCCCAGTGTGTGCACAGCCATGGCAGTGGTACTGGATGTTCCTTTCCCAGTGTATGCACAGCCATGGCAGTGGTACTGGATGTTCCCTTCCCAGTGTATGCACAGCCATGGCAGTGGTACTGGATGTTCCCTTCCCAGTGTGTGCACAGCCATGGCAGTGGTAGTGGATGTTCCCTTCCCAGTGTATGCACAGCCATGGCAGTGGTACTGGATGTTCCTTTCCCAGTGTATGCACAGCCATGGCAGTGGTACTGGATGTTCCCTTCCCAGTGTGTGCACAGCCATAGCAGTGGTAGTGGATGTTCCCTTCCCAGTGGATGTACAGCCATGGCAGTGACACTGGACGTTCTGTACATTTCCCCCCCCCTCTTTGTCATGAAAGGGCTGTCAATTACACAGTGAGTGCAAATTCAATGAGGAGACCTTTGGTTTACAGTGGCAGCTCCCAAGGCCTTGGGAATGGACTGAGGGCAATATACTTACATACTAAGCGCTGCTAGTTTAACAGTTCTGACTTTGTGATAGAATGAATAGAAGAAAGAAACAGAATTACGATCAACGTAGAAAAAAGTCAAAGATATGCGGAGGAGCAGGAATGGGGAGGAGGGGGCGGGGGAGGGAACGGATAAAATTATTCAATCTAGTTTGTTGTAACTACCGTGTCTGTTAAGGATTATTTTATCTTTATCCCACAGCTGAAGCAAATATACAACTTTGGAGGCGAGCGTGGAAGTAGGCGAAGAGCCCGCTGATTGCGCCTACGAATGGATCCATCAGGCATGCGAACCAGGAACTAGCGGGGAGCCACGCGTCGGAGAACTTCAGGAGCCACCTTCTGGTAGGTGGATGCGGACGTCGTCTCCAGGCGTCAGGGCGGGAAGATCAGTTGCCCGTGTGTCATATGCCCTTTTCTGGCGAGCGTGCTGCTGTTGCATTCTGTGTAGTACCAGAGAATGGTTGGTTGTGGGTACCAGAATGGATGGCACAGTGGTCCTGAGGGCGTGACCCATCAACAGCTGGGCTGGTGAGAGGCCAGTGGCTAGTGGGGCCGAGCGATAGGCCAGCAGGGCTAGGCAGAAATCCGATCCGGCAGCAGCAGTCTTGCAGAGGAGCCGCTTGACGATGTGAATGCCCTTCTCCGCCTTTCCATTGGACTGGGGATGCAGAGGGCTGGACGTCACGTGTGTGAAGCCAGACGAAGCAACAAAGGACGACCATTCCTGGCTGGCAAAACAGGGCCCATTGTCCGACATGACAGTAATCGGAATGCCGTGGCGAGCGAAGGTGTCTTTGCAGGCCCTTATGACAGCGGACGATGTCAAATCGTGCAGGCGTATGAACTCTGGATAGTTTGAAAAGTAATCAATGATGATTACATAGTCCCTGCCAAGCAAGTGAAAAAGGTCCACACCCACCTTCGCCCAGGGGGACGTCACCAGCTCATGGGGCTGAAGCGTCTCAGGAGGTTGCGCCAGTTGAAACCTTTGGCAGGTGGGGCAGTTGAGCACCATATTGGCAATGTCATCACTGATGCGCGGCCAGTATACCGCCTCTCGGGCCCTCCGTCTGCACTTCTCGACCCCCAGATGGCCCTCGTGTAGTTGGTCGAGGACCAGCTTGTGCATGCTGTGCGAAATCACAATCCGGTCCAGCTTTAGGAGGACACCATCAATGACGGCCAAGTCGCCTCGGACATTGTAGAATTGCGGGCACTGTCCTTTGAGCCACCCTCCCGTCATGTGGCGCATCACCCGTTGTAGAAGTGGGTCAGCCGCAGTCTCCCGGCGAATACGGGCCAGACTGGAGTCGTCAGCTGGCAGATTTGCCGATGCGAAGGCCACCTTCGACCTGACAGACGAACCCCTCCGAATCGGGCGGTGTGCTCACTGCTCTAGATAGGGCATCCGCAATGATAAAGTCCTTTCCCGGGGTGTAGACCAGTTGGAAGTCATACCTCCTGAGTTTAAGTAGGATTCGCTGGAGGCGAGGGGTCATCTCATTCAGGTCCTTATTTATGATGCTGACCAGGGGGCGATTGTCAGTCTCAACGGTAAACTGGGGGAGACCATACACGTAGTCATGGAACTTGTCTATTCTGGTCAGCAAACCCAGGCACTCCTTTTCGATCTGCGCGTAGCGCTGTTCTGTGGGGGTCATAGCCCGTGAGGCATAGGCGACCGGGGCCCATGATGCAGTGTTATCCCGCTGTAGGAGTACCGCCCCAATGCCGGACTGGCTGGCATCAGTCAAAATTTTAGTGTCACGAAATGTGTTGAAAAATGCCAATACCGGGGTTGTGGTGAGCTTAATTTTGAGCTCCTCTGTAGCGCACAAAGACTCCGAGAGACGAATAGAGTGAAGTCGATGAGGCTTTATTAAGCGTGACTGTTTCCCCCGCAGTTCAGTAGTAGACTACCTGCGGGGGAGGGCTCCAGGTACTTATACTCCGCCTTCAGGGCGGAGCTAGAGGTCAACGTCCAACCAGGACCCGGGATCTGTCAGCCAATGACATCATGGCTTCACAGTCCCACATGACCCCTAATGCATACTACCACATTCACCCCTTGTTAAAAATGAACCCAGCGGGGTGATGCTTCGCATGGTGGTAAGGGTTTACAAGGCTGGTCCTGGGAGGAAAACTTTCAATATAACAGTATGTACAAGGTTTTTTTTTTGTTTCAACTATTTACAGTAATCGTCAGGAAAAGACAAAATGTTCTCGTTAAAGTCCACATTGTACTGTTAGAGCGACGCCACGAGTCGGTCGGGCGGTCTGGTCGTCCGTGTCGATCGCCTCGGCCCCGGTGGTGGTGGTGCTTGTTCTGGTGTTGTCCACTCCGGGAGCCTTACGGTTTCAGCTTGGGCTTTATTCCTGGTCGGGCCTGGGAGGAGGACTGATCCTCCTGGGAAGGGGGCGGTCACGGGGTGCGGCGGTGGCAGGAAGGGGGGGGGTTGGGTGATTGGTGTCGGGGTGGTGTGTGTGTTGCCGGCGGGCGCCAGATCTCGCAGAGAGACCGTGTCCTGTTGGCCGTCGGGGTACTCCACGTAGGCGTACTGCGGGTTCGCGTGAAGGAGGTGAACCCTTTCGACCAACGGGTCCAACTTATGCGCCCGCACGTGCTTTCGGAGCAGGATGGGTCCTGGGGCCGCCAGCCAGGTCGGCAGCGACGTTCCAGAGGAGGACTTCCTGGGGAAGTCAAGGAGGCGCTCATGAGGCGTTTGATTAGTGCTAGTACACAGTAGTGACCGGATGGAGTGGAGGGCGTCCGGAAGGACCTCCTACCACCGGGAAACTGGGAGGTCCCTGGACCGTAGGGCCAGTAGGACGGTCTTCCAGACCGTGCCGTTCTCCCTCTCTACTTGCCCGTTCCCCCGGGGGTTGTAGCTGGTCGTCCTGCTCGAGGCTATCCCGTTGCTGAGCAGGAACTGGCGCAGCTCATCACTCATGAAAGAGGACCCCCTGTCGCTGTGGACATATGCGGGGCAACCGAACAGTGTGAATATGGTGTTCAGGGCTTTAATGACTGTGGCCGCGGTCATGTCAGAACAGGGGATGGCGAATGGAAAGCGGGAGTACTCGTCCACCACATTAAGGAAGTATATGTTGCGGTCGGTGGAGGGGAGGGGTCCTTTGAAATCCAGACTAAGGCGTTCAAAGGGGCGGGAAGCCTTAATCAGGTGCGCACCACCCGGCCTGAAAAAATGCGGTTTGCACTCTGCGCAGATGTGGCAGTTCCTTGTGACTGTACGGACCTCCTCTAAGGAGTATGGGAGGTTGCGGGACTTGATAAAGTGGAAAAACCGAGTGACCCCCGGGTGGCAGAGGTCCTCGTGGAGGGTTTGGACGCGGTTAATTTGTGCGTTGGCATCGGACGGCTCGTTCAGCTTTCCGGGACGATACAAGATCTCGCAGTTGAAGGTGGAGAGCTCGATCCTCCACCTTAAGATCTTGTCGTTTTTGATTTTGCCCCGCTGTGCATTATCGAACATGAAGGCTACCGACCATTGGTCGGTGAGGAGAGTGAACCTCCTGCCGGCCAGGTAATGCCTCCAATGTCGCACAGCTTCCACTATGGCTTGGGCTTCCTTTTCCACTGAAGAGTGGCGGATTTCTGAGGCGTGGAGGGTTCGGGAGAAAAAGGCCACGGGTCTGCCCGCTTGGTTAAGGGTGGCCGCTAGAGCTACGTCGGAGGCGTCGCTCTCGACCTGGAAGGGGAGGGACTCGTCGATGGCGCGCATCGTGGCCTTTGCGATATCCGCTTTGATGCGGCTGAAGGCCTGGCAAGCCTCTGTCGACAGAGGGAAGGTCGTGGTCTGTATTAGAGGGCGGGCCTTGTCTGCGTACTGGGGGACCCACTGGGCGTAGTATGAAAAGAACCCCAGGCAGCGTTTCAGGGCTTTTGAGCAGTGCGGGAGGGGAAATTCCATGAGGGCGCGCATACGTTCGGGATCGGGGCCTATTATCCCATTGCGCACTACGTAGCCCAGGATGGCTAGCCGGTTGGTGCTAAAAACGCACTTGTCCTTGTTGTACGTGAGGTTCGAGGCTTTAGCGGTCTGGAGGAATTTTTGGAGGTTGGCGTCGTGGTCCTGCTGGTCGTGGCCGCAGATGGTTACATTGTCGAGATACGGGAACGTGGCCCGCAACCCGTGTTGATCAACCATTCGGTCCATCTCTCGTTGGAAGACCGAGACCCCGTTTGTGACGCCAAATGGGACCCTTAGGAAATGGTATAATCGCCCGTCTGCCTCGAAGGCTGTGTACTTGCGGTCACTTGGGCGGATGGGGAGCTGATGGTAGGCGGACTGGAGGTCCACGGTGGAGAAGACTTTATATTGGGCAATCCGATTGACCATGTCGGATATGCGGGGAAGAGGGTACGCGTCTAGTTGTGTGTACCTGTTGATGGTCTGGCTATAGTCTATGACCATCCTTTGCTTCTCCCCTGTCTTCACTACTACCACCTGTGCTCTCCAGGGACTGTTGCTGGCCTGGATTATGCCTTCCTTTAGTAGCCGCTGGACTTCGGACCAAATGAAGGTCCGGTCCTGGGCGCTGTACCGTCTGCTCCTAGTGGCGACAGGTTTGAAATCCGGGGTGAGGTTCGCAAACAAGGACGGGGGTTGCACCTTGAGGGTTGCGAGGCCGCAGATAGTGAGTGGGGGTATTGGGCCGCCGAATTTGAAGGTAAGGCTCTGTAGATTGCACTGGAAGTCTAATCCCAGTAATGTGGGGGCGCAGAGTTGGGGAAGGACGTGGAGCCTGTAGTTTTTGAACTCCCTCCCCTGCACCGTTAGGGTAACTATGCAGAAGCCTTTGATCTGTACGGAGTGGGATCCTGCAGCTAGGGAAATCTTTTGTGTGCTGGGATGGGTGGTCAAGGAACAGCGTCTTACCGTGTCGGGGTGGATAAAGCTCTCCGTGCTCCCGGAGTCGACTAGGCATGGTGTCTCGTGCCCGTTTATCAGCACCGTTGTCGTCGTCGTCTGGAGTGTCCGGGGCCGAGCTTGGTCCAGCGTTATTGAAGCGAGACGTGGTTGTAGTAGTGGAGCGTCTTCTTCGAACCCCGTGGAGCCGTCGACACTGGGGTCTGTTGTTGCCGTCCAAGATGGCGTCGGGGATGAACAAAATGGCTGCCCCCATGCATCGCACATGGCTGGGGGGTCACAAGATGGCGGCGGGGTGGACAAAATGGCCACCCCCATGCGTCGTACAGGTCTGGGGTGGTCCAAGATGGCGGCGCCCTTCCTCCCCTCGTGGTGGCCGGGACCCAAAATGGCGGCGTCTGTGGGTCGCACATGGGGCGCTGGGGGGGGGGGTTGGGGAGCGTTAGGAACACGCGGGGCTCCCTCATCTCTGGGGACAGCGGTGGTCGGGACCCAAATTGGTAGCGCCGGCGGGTCATACGTGGGGCGCGGGGGGGGGGGGGTTTGGGGGGCGTTAGAGCCGCGCAGAACTCCCTCTTCTCCGGGGAGAGCGGTGGTCGGGACCCAAAGTGGTAGCGCCGGCGGGTCATACATGGGGCGCGGGGGGGGGGGGTTGTGAGCGTAAGCGGCGTGCAGGGCTCCCTGTTCTCCCGGGACCGCGGTGGTCGGGACCCAGAGTGGCTGCGCCTGCGGGTCGTACATGGGGTGCAGGGGGGGTTGGGGAGCGTAAGCGGCGTGCAGGGCTCCCTGTTCTCCCGGGACAGCGGCGACCTCGCGGGACCGGCACACAACCGCGAAATGGCCCTTTTTACCGCAGCTCTTGCAGATCGCTGAGCGGGCCGGGCAGCGCTGCTGGGGGTGTTTCGCCTGGCCGCAGAAATAGCAGCGGGCGCCCCCGGTGCGACTTGGTGTTTGGACCGCGCAAGCCTGTGGGGTGTCCGGGGGGGGGGGGGGGCTGAGTTTGTCGTGACGGGTACGTACGGAGCCCAATGGGCTGCCGCGCGGTCGGGGCCATAGGTGCGGGTATTACGCGCGGCCACGTCTAGGGAGGCTGCTAGGGCCCGTGCCTCTGAGAGTCCTAGCGACTCTTTTTCTAGAAGTCTTTGGCGGATTTGGGAGGAGTTCATACCTGCCACAAAAGCATCGCGCATTAACATGTCCGTGTGTTCATTTGCGTTCACCGACGGGCAGCTGCAGGCTCGTCCCAAAATTAGTAGCGCGGCGTAGAATTCATCTATCGATTCTCCGGGACTTTGCCGTCTCGTTGCGAGTTGATAGCGAGCGTAGATCTGGTTTACTGGGCAGACATAGAGACTTTTCAGTGCTGCGAACACCGTCTGGAAATCCTCCGCGTCTTCGATGAAAGAGAAAATCTCCGTGCTTAACCTCGAGTGCAGGACCTGTAGTTTTTGGTCTTCTGTGACCCGGCCGGTGGCCGTTCTGAGGTAGGCCTCGAAACAAGTCTGCCAATGCTTGAAAGCTGCTGCCGCGTTCACTGCGTGGGGGCTGATCCTCAGGCATTCCGGGATGATCCTGAGCTCCATAGTCCTTTTTAGGCACGCTTAATAAATTGTAGCGCACAAAGACTCCGAGAGACGAATAGAGTGAAGTCGATGAGGCTTTATTAAGCGTGACTGTTTCCCCCGCAGTTCAGTAGTAGACTACCTGCGGGGGAGGGCTCCAGGTACTTACACTCCGCCTTCAGGGCGGAGCTAGAGGTCAACGTCCAACCAGGACCCGGGATCTGTCAGCCAATGACATCATGGCTTCACAGTCCCACATGACCCCTAATGCATACTACCACACTCCTCCCATTCCTTCTGGTGTCTGGGCAGCCACTGGAACACCGTGGACTTCTTGACTCGGTGGCGCAGAGCCGTCGTGTGGGAGGCAAGGTTGGGAATGAACTTCCCCAGGAAGTTGACCATGCCTAGGAAGCGTAGCACTGCTTTCTTGTCTGCCGGCTGCGGCATGGCTGTAATGGCGCTCACCTTGTCTGCATCCGGACGGACCCCTGACCGGGAAATGTGGTCCCCCAGGAACTTCAGCTCGGTTTGGCCGAAGAACACTTGGCTCGGTTGAGGCGCAGGCCGTTTTCCCGTATGCCGCAAAGACGCGCTGGAGACAATTGATGTGCTCCTGTGGTGTGGCAGACCAGATGATGACGTCGTCCACGTAGACGCGCACCCCTTCGATGCCCTCCATCATCTGCTCCATGATCCTGTGAAAAACCTCGGATGCCGAGATGATGCCAAATGGCATCCGGTTGTAGCAGAACCTGCGGAAAGGGGTGTTGAAGGTGCACAGCTTTCGGCTGGACTGATCCAGTTGGATCTGCCAAAAACCCTTCGAGTCATCCAGTTTTGTGAAGATTTTAGCCCGGGTCATTTCGCTCGTGATCTCTTCCCATTTGGGTATGGGGTAGTGTTCCCTCATTATGTTGTTGTTGAGGTCTTTTGGATCAATGCAGATCCGGAGCTTGCCAGTGGGCTTCTTAACACACACCATGGAGCTGACCCATGGCGTGGGCTCCGTGACCCGGGATAGCACCCCTTGGTCCTGGAGATCCTGCAGCTGCCGTTTGAGGCGGTCTTTGAGTGGCGCTGGGACCCTGCGAGGTGCGTGAATGATCGGTGTGGCGTCCAGTTTGACCCAAATTCTGTAGGTGTAGTGCAGTGTTCCCATGCCCTCGAATGCCTCCTGGTTGTGGGCGAGGAGCGATTGGAGCTGTGCCCTGAAGTCTGCATCCGGGAAGTCAGATGTGCCTTCTGGAGACAGAGCGTGGACTCGTTGTACGAGGTGGAGAACCTTGCATGCCTGTGCGCCGAGCAGGGAGTCCTTTGATGATCCGACTATTTCGAATGAGAGTGTGGCCGTGTGTGTGTTGTGTGTCACCTGGAGCTGGCAGGATCCCATAGCCGGGATAACGTTCCCGTTGTAGTCTACCATCTTGCAACGGGATGGCCAAATTGGTGGTCTGACCTTCATGGCGTAGAAGGCTGACCATGCTATGAGGTTGGCGGAGGTGCCAGTGTCCAGACGGAATGTTATCGGTGATCGGTTGACCGTTAGTGTGGCACACCATTCATCACCCGGATTGACACTGTTCACTTGCAACGGCTGGTGGGTCCTGGCTGGAGACATCCGGTTCCCATCAATGACCACAGCACGGAAGGCGTCCTGGTCGTCTGTGTCACTGGTCTGGATATCGTCTGGGCACGACTCGTAGTAAGGAGGCTGAATGGTCCGCACGTCCCTGCGAGGTTGTCGGAAATGGGGAACATTGGCAGGTTGAGCTGCTCGACAGCAGGCAGCATAGTGGCCCATCTTGCCACAGCGGAGGCATTGTCGGTTTCTTGCTGGACATTGCCGCTTTAAATGTGCGGCTCCGCAGTTGCCGCACGTCGTGACGTCATGCCGTTCATTGCGCCACCGCACATGCGCAGTTCGGTCTTGTGTCGAGCGCACCTGTGCATCACGTCCCTCTGTGTCGATGTCGTTTTTGGCGCGTACAAACGCGGAAGGCCTCGAAAAGCGCGCAAAATGGCCGCCCTCGTCCCGGCCACAGGCCAGGAGGAACCCGATCGCCTGGACCTGTTTGGCCTCGTAGGATGCCTGCCTCGCCGATCCGGCCGCGTAGGACCCCTGCCGCGCCGATTCGGCAGCCTGAAATTGGGAGTAGCGGCTAGTCGCGTTTTCATGCAGGACACAGGCTTCGATTGCGGAGGCTAGGGTGAGGCCTTCAATTTTTAAGAGTTGCTGGCGTAGGGTGCCCGAGGTGACCCCAAAAATGATCTGGTCCCGAATCATGGAATCGGAGGTGGTGTCGTAACCGCAGGACTGCGCGAGGATACGGAGGTGTGTTAGGAAAGATTGAAAGGGCTCATCCTTACCCTGCAGGCGCTGCTGGAAGAGATACCTCTCGAAACTCTCGTTGACCTCAACGTTGAAGTGTTGGTTGAGTTTGAGAAGGATCGTCTTGTACTTGGTCTTGTCCTCACCTTCCGCAAACACTAGGGAGTTGTAGACATGGATGGCGTGTTGACCTGCCGTGGAGAGGAGGATGGCGATCTTTCTGGTGTCCGAAGCGCTCTCCCTTTCGGTGGCTTCCAGGAAGAACTGGAAGCGCTGTTTGAACAGCTTCCAATTAACGCCGAGGTTTCCAGCGATTTGTAGCGGCTGCGGTGTGCTGACGGTGTCCATGGCGCAGGATGGCAGATTCCGGAGGATTCGTAGGTAGGTACCACAGTTACTCCTGGTACTATGATGTGTTGGGTACTCTGCTACAGACGAACCAACAGGGTTGCGAATGGTACAACTCAGTTTTATTACTAACATTTATTTACAGTGGTAAACTGGTTACTGAGGTTCGATCATAACCCTAGAATCTGTGGACCTATTCCTAATACTATCTTGTAGTGGCACTCAGCACATGGTGGATGTCTAAGTGGCTTGCTATGAGCTCTGTAGCCTGAGCTGTCTCCTGCTGGAATGCCCAGGAAGTATTGTGTTCCCTGTTTTGTACTGTGTATGCTCTTGCCTGTGATTGGCTGTGGTGTTGTGTGTGTGTTGATTGGTCCGTTGATCTGTCCATCAGTATGAATGTATGTTTGTGCTATGATGTTTACCTGAATATCATGACAGATATCATACAGGTAATCCTCACATTTCCTTTCTAAAATAATGTTGACTCACAGAAATAACTCTTATTGGTTAACTATGTTTATTGAAACTTGTATGAATATGTAAACAAAAACGATTTTAAAAGAATACCAAGTCCTTCAAGTACTACTTAAGCAGCCACAACATTGACCCATGCTCATTAATTACACAATCTCTTGTGTAGGGTAAAAATAATCAAGAAGAACCAAACCCATTTTGGTATATAAAAAGATCCCCTAAGGCAGTGTAAGAAGGGGAGCTTATCTGATTATTCTCAGCTACCATGTATCCGTTTTTTTATTATTTGTCATCCTCTCTCAGGCACCTGTCCCGCTCCTTTTTGAAGGATGGTAGGGAATTTATACTGACTGCATGCTTCCGTAATCTGTTGCGGAAATAAATCTCTTGGCATTTAACCTAACTCTTTGCCTGCATATTTCCTTTGCACCCAGTTGAGGTATTTCATCCACATCCATGTAAAATCATCTATTCTTTTTCATTTGAAAAATGTTGCCACATCCCTTCTAAGCTTTATTTCTCGAATGAAGATATTTCTAATATGAGAGGTCATTGTCTCAGGATAAGGGGGAGCAAATTTAAAACAGAGATGAGGAGAAACTACTTCTCCCAAAGGGTGGAGAATCTGTGGAATTCGCTACCCCAGAGTGTGGTGGATGCTGGGAAAATTAGTAAATTTAAGGAGGAGTTAGATTTTTAATTAGTGATGGGTTGAAGGGTTACGGAGAACCGGCAAGACGGTGGAGTTGAGGCCATGATGAGATCAGCCATGATCGTATTGAACGGTGGAGCAGGCTCGAGAGGCTACATTGCCTACTCCTGCTTCCAGTCCGCAAGTCCCAAGAAGAACTATTCTGTTTAATTCCACCTTCCAGCTCTTGGTCTGGCGCCCTGTAGGTAACAGCATCTTGAGCAAAATCTGGTGCTCTTGATTAATAGGGGATTTCTTGATTAATAAGGGGATCAGAGGTTATGGGAAGAAGGCATAAGAATATGGATGAACATTTCAGCCATGATCGAATGGTGGAGCAGACTCAATGGGCCGAATGGCCTAATTCTGCTCCTGTATCTTACGGTCTTATAGTCTAATACATCAAGTCTAGCCTCATAAGCAAGAACCAAGCCTGGTTCTACTTTCGTCACACTCCTCTTCAAGGTTCCAATATACCCCTTATTATGTGTGCAAACTAAAACTTAAAAAAAAATTTTTTTTATTCTCCTCCATTTTCACATTTTCTCCCACATTTACATCCATCAACAATAAACAATAATCAGCAAGATATGTCAGTCCCCATAATAACAACAACGATCCCATCTACCCACCAACCCCCAAACCTCAACCCGCATGTTTACATAAACAAATGACAAAAATAAATCAGGGATTACCCGTAGTCACCCTTAATCTTACACAGCTCCCCCCCCCTCCCCCCCCCCAGGCCTCCAGCTCCTCCCGTCCACTGCCTCTTGTAAAACTCCTCCCCCTACCCTCGGTTCCTTCCCCCCCCAACTTTCCACCCCGGCTAGACCACTCGGACCCTGTTCTGCCAGGCTCCGATGGCCGCAGCCCCTCCCCCCACCTCACTCCCGTTCACTGGCCGGCGCAAACCGGCCAGCGTGGACTGCAAACTAAAACTAAACACATTACTTGTATAATAGTAACGGCATGTCCTAGTACAGCTTACGTATATATAACTATCAATTTATTTTTATACTGTGTTGTTCTGGTAATACCACACTTGCCTTCCTAATGGCCTCATCATCTTGCTGGTGGAGTTGAAATGAAATTGAAAGAGAAATTGGCACATTTAGGTTTCGAATGGGATATTTTTGAAATGAGACTGCAAAAGTTCAAAATAAGCACACCATTGAAAAGGGCGACAGCTTCAAGTTTCAGGACACCTGCAGCAGCGCGTATGACACAGATAAGAAAGAATATGAGAAAATATGAAAACAGAGAGAAAGAGGGTTGAGTTTGAAAAAAGTATTTCAGTAAGTCCAGAAATCTGCAACCCTGTAAATAAAGAAAGAATTATTAAATGTGAAGTGGGACCCCCTGAGTGGACAGACGGGTGAATTGCTGGAAGATCAATGGGAGTTGGGGGAGATATTCAAGAGCTACTTAGGTCAATTTTAGAGACTTGGATATTGGAGAGAATGTAGCTCCTAAAATTACAAGCAAGGTAAATTGTATTAAAATAAACAGACTGAGAAGAATATTTATCAACGTCACCAAATTAATCCTTAATCCGTCACCATCTATGAATTAAAATTAAATTAAATTTACAATCTAGTATGACACAAAAAGTAAATTGGATGCCTACATTTACCTTGCACAACTCGTTTACATCAACCAGTTCAGACTATATTTGAATTTACTCAATTAGCTACAATTGGAGGGGCGGCACAGTGGTTAGCACTGCTGCCTCACAGCGCCGAGGACCCCGGTTCACTGTCCGTGTGGAGTTTGCACATTCACCCCGTGTCTGCGTGGGTCTTACCCCCACAACCCAAAGATGTGTAGGGTAGGTGGATTGGTCATGCTAAATTGCCCCTTAATTGGAAACATTTTTTTTAAAAAGAAAAAAAAATTAACTACAAGTAAGACAAGTCAAATGAATGAGTTAACTTTGCTTGTGAAATCGAAGAGTTCAGACAAGTTGCACATTATCAACTATTACCACCCTCTGAAACACCATAGGCAAAGTAAATAACTGGTAACAAAAGGAGTTCAGTAATGTCGCAGTAATTCAGCATTAACTGGATGCTAAATAAATGACAAACTGTTATTAATTATAATTATCAGATGTGACTAGTGATTGAGATTGATATAAATTGATTACATTAATTTATCCCTTGATAACTGACAATTAACAGCATCAGCCAATCATTCTGTCTAAAAGTTTAAATGCTTGCATTTCCAGGATTAATACAACCTCGCCTGCCTCAGTGAACAAATGAGTTGCCCTGCTTTTTCCTGGAAGGGTGGCGTGAGTCTTCCGAGACATCGAGGCAGTGACTTGTATCGCCACTCCTCCCGGAAGCCCTGTGAGTGCATACATTCACTTTCCGTGCTGCGGAATCCATCCTGACTGACTTAAATCAGTCTCCCTTTGTCGCATGGAGACTGATGCATGTGGTAAAGCCATCCCATAATGAATTCCGTAACCTCGCTCTTGGTGATGCGCTTTCTGAATTTACAGAGACAACTTTCTACAGAGACGGATAAAGTGCTGCTGAAGGAACCAAGGACTGAAAACAGAGCTAGAACGACATTGTCACAAACACTAAATATTGTAACCAAATTGCTATCCGGCATAATATCTTACCATCAATCATCCATAATATCTCACCATCAATCGTACATGATGAAATCTTACCCAACAGCTCTTGAAATGATGTGTTTATTAAAGCTTACTGAAAATAAAAGCTTACCATATCGACAGTCCTGCCTTCCTCTGCTAATTTGGTTATTTCCTCATTGAACTAAAAGCAGATAATACCTCCATTTCCTACAGCCACTGCAGAATTATCTAGTAGCTGCTAACTTACCTGGGTGATTATCAATTGTATCCTTTATAATGCATACCAACACCTTCCCTTTAACCAATATTAAACTGCTGGATCTATCATTCTCGAGATTTTGTTACTGTGCTACAACCAAATGCTCCACTAGGTGGCTCCACTGGTGAAATGACCCCTATTGTGGAATAGAGTTAGAAGTAGGAGCACTAAGAATAGAATTCTTGATCTTCACTGCTCAATCATCTGGGCCAGCCAAATTACACATTTTCAACATGTTTTACTACGATAACATGATTACTAAGAATAGTAAACCATGCCAGTCATTGTTGTTATGAAATCATTTTATTGGCTCCAAACAAGGATTGAATACAAATGTAACGTGACTGCAGAGTTAATGGGTTGGATTTTATGGGGCCAATGGGAGTCTTGCCCATTGGTAGGAGAGTCAGCGGGGTATCTAAGCCGGATGGGATCAAATGTTCTTCAGGCACTTGTGGCCACCATTGAGTCTCCCCCCCCCCCCTGCGATTGAGGTCCCTGGCAGGAGAAGTCCTAACCTCCAAGAGGTGCCAGCCAGAGGTCGGCAGCTAGTTAGCCCCACCAGTGCCAGCACTGTGCCCACCCAAAGTCCAGAAATGCCGTGGGACCCCAGACCAAAGGTGAGTGAAGATGGAATGGGAGTCGTAGGGTGGGGGAGACAGTAAAGGTGGTCAGGGGATGTCAGAGACAAGGGTAGCCCGACGCACATCTTCCGCCCCCCACCCCCCCCCACCCCCACCGGCAACAGGGTTGGCTGCTTCCCGAGGGAGTGCAGAGGTGGATTAACAACTCTGTCCACCCCACACACTCTCTCTACCCCCACCACTCACACTCTCTCCCTTCCCCCACCCCTCACACACTCTCTTCCTCCCACCCTCACACACTGTCTGTTCCCCCACCCCTCGCACACTCTCCCTTCCCCCACCCCTCACACACTCTCTTCCTCCCACCCTCACACACTCTCTGTTCCCCCACCCCTCGCACACTCTCCATTCCCCCACCTCTCACACACACTCTTCCTCCCACCCTCACACACTCTCCCTTCCCCCACCCCTCACACTCTCTCTCCTTCCCCACACCTTGCACGCACTCTCTTCCCTCACACACTCTCTTCCTCCCACCACTCACACACTCTCCCTTCCCCCACCCCTCACACACTCTCCCTTCCCTCACCCCTCACACACTCTCCCTTCCCTCACCCCTCACACACTCTCCCTTCCCTCACCCCTCACACACTCTCCCTTCCCTCACCCCTCACACACTCTCCCTTCCCTCACCCCTCACACACTCTCCCTTCCCCCATCCCTCACACACTCTCTTCCTCCCACCCTCACACACTATCTGTTCCCCCACCCCTCGCACACTCTCCCTTCCCCCACCCCTCACACACTCTCTTCCTCCCACCCTCACACACTCTCCCTTCCCCCACCCCTCACACTCTCTCCCTTCCCCCACCCCTCACACTCTCTCTCCTTCCCCACACCTTGCACGCACTCTCTTCCCTCACCCCTCACACACTCTCTTCCTCCCACCACTCTCCCTTCCCCCACCCCTCACACACTCACCCTTCCCTCACCCCTCACACACTCTCCCTTCCCCCACCCCTTACACTCACTCTCTCTTCCCTCACCCCTCACACACTCTCTCCCTTACCCCACCCCTCACACTCACTCTCCCTTCCCCCTCCCCTCACACTCTCTTTCCCCCCCCCCCCCGTGCACACTCTCTCTTCCCCGCCTCTCACACACTCTCTCTCTTCCCCCGCTCCTCACACTCACTCTCTCCTTCCCCACCCCTCACACACACTCTCTCTTCCCCACCCCTCACACACACTCTCTTCCCCCACCCCTTACACACACTCTCTACCCCCACCCCTCACACATTCTCTCTTCCCCCACCCCCCACACACTCTCTCTTCAACCACCCCTCACACACTCTCTCTCTTCCCCCACCCCTCACACACTCTCTGTCTTCCCCCACCCCTCACACACACTCTCTCTACCCCCACCCCTCACACACACTCTCTCTACCCCACCCCTCACACATCACTCTTTCCCCACCCCTCGCACACTTTCTCTTCCCCCACCCCTCGCACACTCTCTCTTCCCCACCCCTCGCACACTCCCTCTCTTCCCCCATCCCTCACACTCTCTCTCTCTTCCCCACCCCACGCACACTCTCTCTTCCCCACCCCTCGCACACTCTCTCTCTCTTCCCCCACCCCTCACACACTCTCTCTCTTCCCCCACCCCTTACACACACTCTGTCTACCGCCACCCCTCACACACTCTCTCCCCACCCTTCACACACTCTCTCTTCCCCCACCCCTCGCATACTCTCTCTCTTCCCCCACCCCTCACACACTCTCTCTTCAATCGCCCCTCATAGACTCTCTCTTCCCCCACCCCACACAGGCTCTCTTTTCCCCACCCCTCACAGACTCTCTCTTCCCCACGCCTCACAGACTCTCTCTTCCCCCATCCCTCACACACTCTCTCCCCACCCTTCACACACACTCTCTTCCCCCACCCCTTACACACACTCTCTACCCCCACCCCTCACACATTCTCTCTTCCCCCACCCCTCACACACTCTCTCTTCAACCACCCCTCTCAGACTCTCTCTTCCCCACCCCTCGCACACTCTCTCTCTTCTCCCACCCCTCACACACTCTCTGTCTTCCCCCACCCCTCACACACACTCTCTCTACCCCCACCCCTCACACACACTCTCTCTACCCCCACCCCTCACACATCACTCTTTCCCCACCCCTCGCACACTTTCTCTTCCCCCACCCCTCGCTCACTCTCTCTTCCCCCACCCCTCGCACACTCTCTCTTCCCCCACCCCTCGCACACTCTCTCTCTCTTCCCCCACCCCTCACACTCACTCTCTCTTCCTCCACCCCTCACACACTCTCTCCCCACCCTTCACACACTCTCTCTTCCCCCACCCCTCGCATACTCTCTCTCTTCCCCCACCCCTCACACACTCTCTCTTCAACCGCCCCTCATAGACTCTCTCTTCCCCCACCCCACACAGACTCTCTCTTCCCCCACCCCACACAGACTCTCTTTTTCCCCACCCCTCACAGACTCTCTCTTCCCCACCCCTCACAGACTCTCTCTTCCCCCCACCCCTCACACACTCTCTCCCCACCCTTCACACACTCTCTCTTCCCCCACCCCTCACACACTCTCTCCCCACCCTTCACACACTCTCTCTTCCCCACTGTCATGATATCCAAACATGCAGCTAATGAACACAGAATAGGACCCGACCAATGAGCAGTCAGGCCACTCAGGGGTGGTATCTCACTCTAAAAGGGATGAGGCACTCACACCCCGACTCTTTCCACAGATCAACATCTACAGAGTGAGACAGGGTGTATCCTCAGCATCACACCCCAGCACGTGGCTTAGAGCAAGGCTGGTTCACTTAGTCTGACTTACTACATTTAGATGTGATGTGGAGATGCCGGCGTTGGACTGGGGTGAGCACAGTACGAAGTCTTACAACACCAGGTTAAAGTCCAACAGGTATGTTTCGATGTAATTTAGATGAGCAGAGAGTCAAACTCATTGAGAACTGTGCTAATAGTTCAATAAAACACATTGAACTCACTTCAAAGACTGGAGCATCTTTTACTCAAAGCATCAAGTGGCAGCTTGTGTTATTCCAAATTACATAACACAACACCCACCCCTCACACACACTCTCCCTTGCCCCACCCCTCGCTCTCTCTTCCCCCACCCCTCGCACACTCACTCTCTCTTCCACCGCCCCTCACACACTCACTCTTCCACCGCCCCTCGCACACTCTCTCTTCCCCCACCCCTCGCACACTCTCTCTTCCCCCGCCCTTGCACACTCTCTCTTCCCCCACCCCTCGCACACTCACTCTCTCTTCTCCCACCCCTCGCACACTCACTCTCTCTTCCCCGCCCCTCACACACTCTCTCTCTTCCCCCACCCCTCACACACACTCTCCCTTCCCCCACCCCTCACACACACTCTCTCTTCCCCCACCCCTCACACACTCTCTCTCTTCCCCTGCCTCTCACACTCACTCTCCCTTCCTCCGCCTCTCACACGCGCTCACTCTTCCCCCACCCCTCACACACATTCTCTCTTCCCCCACCCCTCACACACTCACTCTCTCTTTCCCCACCCCTCACACTCACTCTCTCTTCCCCACCCCTCACACTCACTCTCTCTTCCCTCACCACTCGCACACTCTCTCTCTTCCCCACACCTCACACACACTCTCTCTCTTCCCCCACCCCTCGCACATGCTCTCTCTTCCCCACCCCTCACACACTCTCTCTCTTCCCCACCCCTCACACACTCTCTCCCTTCCCCCACCCCTCACACACTCTCTCTCTTCCCCTGCCTCTCACACTCACTCTCCCTTCCTCCGCCTCTCACACGCGCTCACTCTTCCCCCACCCCTCACACACATTCTCTCTTCCCCCACCCCTCACACACTCACTCTCTCTTTCCCCACCCCTCACACTCACTCTCTCTTCCCCACCCCTCACACTCACTCTCTCTTCC
The DNA here is from genome assembly GCF_047496885.1 of Scyliorhinus torazame. Lineage (NCBI taxonomy): Eukaryota > Metazoa > Chordata > Chondrichthyes > Carcharhiniformes > Scyliorhinidae > Scyliorhinus > Scyliorhinus torazame. The sequence continues at coordinate 338,972,819 of NC_092708.1, forward strand.
CTCACCACTCGCACACTCTCTCTCTTCCCCACACCTCACACACACTCTCTCTCTTCCCCCACCCCTCGCACATGCTCTCTCTTCCCCACCCCTCACACACTCTCTCTCTTCCCCACCCCTCACACACTCTCTCCCTTCCCCCACCCCTCACACACGCTCTCTCTTCCCCACCCCTCACACACTCTCTCTCTTCCCCACCCCTCACACACTCTCTCCCTTCCCCCACCCCTTGCACACTCTCTCTCTGCCCCACCCCTCACACACTCTCTCTCTTCCCCACCCCTCACACACTCTCTCTCTTCCCCCAGACCTCACACACACTCTCTCTTCCCACACCCCTCACACACTCTCCCTCTTCCCCACCCCTCACACACTCTTTCTCTTCCCCCACCACTCGCACACACTCTCCCTTCCCCCACCCCTGGCACACTCTCTCTCTTCCCCCACCCCTCACACACTCTCTCTCTTCCCCCACCCCTCGCACATGCTCTCTCTTCCCCACCCCTCACACACTCTCTCTCTTCCCCACCCCTCACACACTCTCTCCCTTCCCCCACCCCTCGCACACTCTCTCTCTGCCCCACCCCTCACACACTCTCTCTCTTCCCCACCCCTCACACACTCTCTCTCTTCCCCTAGACCTCACACACACTCTCTCTTCCCACACCCCTCACACACTCTCCCTCTTCCCCACCCCTCACACACTCTTTCTCTTCCCCCACCACTCGCACACACTCTCCCTTCCCCCACCCCTGGCACACTCTCTCTCTTCCCCACCCCTCACACACTCTCTCTCTTCCCCCAGACCTCACACACACTCTCTCTTCCCACACCCCTCACACACTCTCCCTCTTCCCCACCCCTCACACACTCTTTCTCTTCCCCCACCACTCGCACACACTCTCTCTTCCCCCACCCCTGGCACACTCTCTCTCTTCCCCCACCCCTCACACACTCTCTCTTCCCCCGCCTCTCACACTCACTCTCCCTTCCACCGCCTCTCACACACTCTCTCTCTTCCCCCACCCGTCACACACACTCTCTCTTTCCCCACCCCTCACACACTCTCTCTCTGCCCCACCCCTCACACACTCTCTCTCTTCCCCACCCCTCACACACTCTCTCTCTTCCCCCAGACCTCACACACACTCTCTCTTCCCACACCCCTCACACAATCTCCCTCTTCCCCACCCCTCACACACTCTTTCTCTTCCCCCACCACTCGCACACACTCTCCCTTCCCCCACCCCTGGCACACTCTCTCTCTTCCCCCACCCCTCACACACTCTCTCTTCCCCCGCCTCTCTCACTCACTCTCCCTTCCACCGCCTCTCACACACTCTCTCTCTTCCCCCACCCGTCACACACACTCTCTCTTTCCCCACCCCTCGCACACTCTCTCCCTTCCCCCGCCACTCACACACTCTCTCTCTTCCCCCACCCCTCACATACTCTCTCTCTTCCCCCACCCCTCACACACTCTCTCCCTTCCCCCACCCCTCACACACTCTCTCTCTTCCCCCACCCCTCACACACTCTCTCTCTTCCCCCACCCCTCTCACACTATCTCTCTTCCCCCACCCCTCGCACACACTTTCTCTTCCCCCACCCTTCACACATTTTCTCTTCCCCTACCCCTCACACACACTCTCTCTTCCCCCACCCCTCACACATTCTGTCTTCCCACACCCCTCACACACACTCTCCCTTCCCCCACCACTCGCACACACTCTCCCTTCCCTCACCCCTCACAGGCACTCTCTCCTCCCCCACCCCTCACACACTCTCTCTCTACCCCCACCCCTCACACACTCTCTCCCTTCCCCCACCCCTCACACACTCTCTCTCTCCCCTACCCCTCACACACTCTCTCTCTCTTCCCCCACCCCTCACACACTCTCTCTCTTCCCCCACCCATCACACACTCTCCCTCCCCCCCACCCCTCACACACTCTCTCTCTTCCCCCACCCCTCACACACACTCTCTCTCTCCCCCACGCCTCACACACTCTCTCTCTTCCCCCACCCCTCACACACTCTCTCCCTTCCCCCACCCCTCACACACTCTCTCTCTCTTCCCCCACCCCTCACACACTCTCTCTGACCCCCACCCCTCACATACTCTCTCTCTTCCCCCACCCCTCACATACTCTCTCCCTTCCCCCACCCCTCACACACTCTCTCTCTTCCCCCACCCCTCACACACTCTCTCTCTTCCCCCACCCCTCTCACACTATCTCTCTTCCCCCACCCCTCGCACACACTCTCTCTTCCCCCACCCCTCACACATTCTCTCTTCCCCCACCCCTCACACACACTCTCTCTTCCCCCACCCCTCACACATTCTCTCTTCCCACACCCCTCACACACACTCTCCCTTCCCCCACCCCTCGCACACACTCTCCCTTCCCTCACCCCTCACAGGCACTCTCTCCTCCCCCACCCCTCACACACTCTCTCTCTACCCCCATCCCTCACACACTCTCTCCCTTCCCCCACCCCTTACACTCACTCTCTCTTCCCTCACCCCTCACACACTCTCTCCCTTCCCCCACCCCTCACACTCACTCTCCCTTCCCCCTCCCCTCACACTCTCTTTCCCCCCCCCCCCCCGTGCACACTCTCTCTTCCCCGCCTCTCACACACTCTCTCTCTTCCCCCGCTCCTCACACTCACTCTCTCCTCCCCCGCCCCTTACACACTCTCTCTTCCCCCACCCCACACACTTTCTCTCCTTCCCCACCCCTCACACACACTCTCTCTTCCCCACCCCTCACACACACTCTCTTCCCCCACCCCTTACACACACTCTCTACCCCCACCCCTCACACATTCTCTCTTCCCCCACCCCCCACACACTCTCTCTTCAACCACCCCTCACACACTCTCTCTCTTCCCCCACCCCTCACACACTCTCTGTCTTCCCCCACCCCTCACACACACTCTCTCTACCCCCACCCCTCACACACACTCTCCCTACCCCACCCCTCACACATCACTCTTTCCCCACCCCTCGCACACTTTCTCTTCCCCCACCCCTCGCACACTCTCTCTTCCCCCACCCCTCGCACACTCCCTCTCTTCCCCCATCCCTCACACTCTCTCTCTCTTCCCCACCCCACGCACACTCTCTCTTCCCACACCCTCGCACACTCTCTCTTCCCCACCCCTCGCACACTCTCTCTCTCTTCCCCCACCCCTCACACACTCTCTCTCTTCCCCCACCCCTTACACACACTCTGTCTACCCCCACCCCTCACACACTCTCTCCCCACCCTTCACACACTCTCTCTTCCCCCACCCCTCGCATACTCTCTCTCTTCCCCCACCCCTCACACACTCTCTCTTCAATCGCCCCTCATAGACTCTCTCTTCCCCCACCCCTCACACATTCTCTCTTCCCACACCCCTCACACACACTCTCCCTTCCCCCACCCCTCGCACACACTCTCCCTTCCCTCACCCCTCACAGGCACTCTCTCCTCCCCCACCCCTCACACACTCTCTCTCTACCCCCACCCCTCACACACTCTCTCCCTTCCCCCACCCCTTACACTCACTCTCCCTTCCCCCTCCCCTCACACTCTCTTTTCCCCCCCCCCCGTGCACACTCTCTCTTCCCCGCCTCTCACACACTCTCTCTCTTCCCCCGCTCCTCACACTCACTCTCTCCTCCCCCGCCCCTTACACACTCTCTCTTCCCCCACCCCACACACTTTCTCTCCTTCCCCACCCCTCACACACACTCTCTCTTCCCCACCCCTCACACACACTCTCTTCCCCCACCCCTTACACACACTCTCTACCCCCACCCCTCACACATTCTCTCTTCCCCCACCCCCCACACACTCTCTCTTCAACCACCCCTCACACACTCTCTCTCTTCCCCCACCCCTCACACACTCTCTGTCTTCCCCCACCCCTCACACACACTCTCTCTACCCCCACCCCTCACACACACTCTCTCTACCCCACCCCTCACACATCACTCTTTCCCCACCCCTCGCACACTTTCTCTTCCCCCACCCCTCGCACACTCTCTCTTCCCCCACCCCTCGCACACTCCCTCTCTTCCCCCATCCCTCACACTCTCTCTCTCTTCCCCACCCCACGCACACTCTCTCTTCCCACACCCTCGCACACTCTCTCTTCCCCACCCCTCGCACACTCTCTCTCTCTTCCCCCACCCCTCACACACTCTCTCTCTTCCCCTACCCCTTACACACACTCTGTCTACCCCCACCCCTCACACACTCTCTCCCCACCCTTCACACACTCTCTCTTCCCCCACCCCTCACACATTCTCTCTTCCCCCACCCCTCACACACTCTCTCTTCAACCACCCCTCTCAGACTCTCTCTTCCCCACCCCTCGCACACTCTCTCTTCTCCCACCCCTCACACACTCTCTGTCTTCCCCCACCCCTCACACACACTCTCTCTACCCCCACCCCTCACACACACTCTCTCTACCCCCACCCCTCACACATCACTCTTTCCCCACCCCTCGCACACTTTCTCTTCCCCCACCCCTCGCTCACTCTCTCTTCCCCCACCCCTCGCACACTCTCTCTTCCCCCACCCCTCGCACACTCTCTCTCTCTTCCCCCACCCCTCACACTCACTCTCTCTTCCCCCACCCCTCACACACTCTCTCCCCACCCTTCACACACTCTCTCTTCCCCCACCCCTCGCATACTCTCTCTCTTCCCCCACCCCTCACACACTCTCTCTTCAACCGCCCCTCATAGACTCTCTCTTCCCCCACCCCACACAGACTCTCTCTTCCCCCACCCCACACAGACTCTCTTTTTCCCCACCCCTCACAGACTCTCTCTTCCCCACCCCTCACAGACTCTCTCTTCCCCCCACCCCTCACACACTCTCTCCCCACCCTTCACACACTCTCTCTTCCCCCACCCCTCACACACTCTCTCCCCACCCTTCACACACTCTCTCTTCCCCACTGTCATGATATCCAAACATGCAGCTAATGAACACAGAATAGGACCCGACCAATGAGCAGTCAGGCCACTCAGGGGTGGTATCTCACTATAAAAGGGATGAGGCACTCACACCCCGACTCTTTCCACAGATCAACATCTACAGAGTGAGACAGGGTGTATCCTCAGCATCACACCCCAGCACATGGCTTAGAGCAAGGCTGGTTCACTTAGACTGACTTACTACATTTAGATGTGATGTGGAGATGCCGGCGTTGGACTGGGGTGAGCACAGTACGAAGTCTTACAACACCAGGTTAAAGTCCAACAGGTATGTTTCGATGTAATTTAGATGAGCAGAGAGTCAAACTCATTGAGAACTGTGCTAATAGTTCAATAAAACACATTGAACTCTCTTCAAAGACTGGAGCATCTTTTACTCAAAGCATCAAGTGGCAGCTTGTGTTATTCCAAATTACATAACACAACACCCACCCCTCACACACACTCTCCCTTCCCCCACCCCTCGCACACTCTCTCTCTTCCCCCACCCCTCGCACACTCACTCTCTCTTCCACCGCCCCTCACACACTCACTCTTCCACCGCCCCTCGCACACTCTCTCTTCCCCCACCCCTCGCACACTCTCTCTTCCCCCACCCCTCGCACACTCTCTCTTCCCCCGCCCTTGCACACTCTCTCTTCCCCCACCCCTCGCACACTCACTCTCTCTTCTCCCACCCCTCGCACACTCACTCTCTCTTCCCCGCCCCTCACACACTCTCTCTCTTCCCCCACCCCTCACACACACTCTCCCTTCCCCCACCCCTCACACACACTCTCTCTTCCCCCACCCCTCACACACTCTCTCTCTTCCCCTGCCTCTCACACTCACTCTCCCTTCCTCCGCCTCTCACACGCGCTCACTCTTCCCCCACCCCTCACACACATTCTCTCTTCCCCCACCCCTCACACACTCACTCTCTCTTTCCCCACCCCTCACACTCACTCTCTCTTCCCCACCCCTCACACTCACTCTCTCTTCCCTCACCACTCGCACACTCTCTCTCTTCCCCACACCTCACACACACTCTCTCTCTTCCCCCACCCCTCGCACATGCTCTCTCTTCCCCACCCCTCACACACTCTCTCTCTTCCCCACCCCTCACACACTCTCTCCCTTCCCCCACCCCTCACACACTCTCTCTCTTCCCCTGCCTCTCACACTCACTCTCCCTTCCTCCGCCTCTCACACGCGCTCACTCTTCCCCCACCCCTCACACACATTCTCTCTTCCCCCACCCCTCACACACATTCTCTCTTCCCCCACCCCTCACACACTCACTCTCTCTTTCCCCACCCCTCACACTCACTCTCTCTTCCCCACCCCTCACACTCACTCTCTCTTCCCTCACCACACGCACACTCTCTCTCTTCCCCACACCTCACACACACTCTCTCTCTTCCCCCACCCCTCGCACATGCTCACTCTTCCCCACCCCTCACACACTCTCTCTCTTCCCCACCCCTCACACACTCTCTCCCTTCCCCCACCCCTCACACACGCTCTCTCTTCCCCACCCCTCACACACTCTCTCTCTTCCCCACCCCTCACACACTCTCTCCCTTCCCCCACCCCTCGCACACTCTCTCTCTGCCCCACCCCTCACACACTCTCTCTCTTCCCCACCCCTCACACACTCTCTCTCTTCCCCCAGACCTCACACACACTCTCTCTTCCCACACCCCTCACACACTCTCCCTCTTCCCCACCCCTCACACACTCTTTCTCTTTCCCCACCACTCGCACACACTCTCCCTTCCCCCACCCCTGGCACACTCTCTCTCTTCCCCCACCCCTCACACACTCTCTCTCTTCCCCCACCCCTCGCACATGCTCTCTCTTCCCCACCCCTCACACACTCTCTCTCTTCCCCACCCCTCACACACTCTCTCCCTTCCCCCACCCCTCGCACACTCTCTCTCTGCCCCACCCCTCACACACTCTCTCTCTTCCCCACCCCTCACACACTCTCTCTCTTCCCCCAGACCTCACACACACTCTCTCTTCCCACACCCCTCACACACTCTCCCTCTTCCCCACCCCTCACACACTCTTTCTCTTCCCCCACCACTCGCACACACTCTCCCTTCCCCCACACCTGGCACACTCTCTCTCTTCCCCACCCCTCACACACTCTCTCTCTCTTCCCCCAGACCTCACACACACTCTCTCTTCCCACACCCCTCACACACTCTCCCTCTTCCCCACCCCTCACACACTCTTTCTCTTCCCCCACCACTCGCACACACTCTCCCTTCCCCCACCCCTGGCACACTCTCTCTCTTCCCCCACCCCTCACACACTCTCTCTTCCCCCGCCTCTCACACTCACTCTCCCTTCCACCGCCTCTCACACACTCTCTCTCTTCCCCCACCCGTCACACACACTCTCTCTTTCCCCACCCCTCACACACTCTCTCTCTGCCCCACCCCTCACACACTCTCTCTCTTCCCCACCCCTCACACACTCTCTCTCTTCCCCCAGACCTCACACACTCTCTCTCTTCCCACACCCCTCACACACTCTCCCTCTTCCCCACCCCTCACACACTCTTTCTCTTCCCCCACCACTCGCACACACTCTCCCTTCCCCCACCCCTGGCACACTCTCTCTCTTCCCCCACCCCTCACACACTCTCTCTTCCCCCGCCTCTCTCACTCACTCTCCCTTCCACCGCCTCTCACACACTCTCTCTCTTCCCCCACCCGTCACACACACTCTCTTTACCCACCCCTCGCACACTCTCTCCCTTCCCCCGCCACTCACACTCACTCTCTCTTCCACCACTCCTCACACACTCTCTCTTCCCCCACCCCTCATACACACTCTCAATTCCCCCACCCATCACACACTCTCTCCCTTCCCCCGCCTCTCACACTCACTCTCTCTTCCCCCACCCCTCACACACTCTCTCCCGTCCCCCACCCCTCACACACACTCTCTCTTCCCCTGCCCCTCACACTCACTCTCTCTTCCCCCACCCCTCACACACTCTCTCTCTCTCTCTCCCCCACCCCTCACACTCACTCTCTCTTCCCCCACCCCTCGCACACTCTCTCCCTTTCCCCACTCCTCACACACTCTCTCTCTCCCCCGCCCCTCACACACCCTCTCTCCCTTCCCCCCCCCGACACACTCTCTCTCTTCCCCCACCCATCACACACTCTCCCTCCCCCCACCCCTCACACACTCTCTCTCTTCCCCCACCCATCACACACTCTCTTCTCTTCCCCCACCCCTCACACACTCTCTCTCTTCCCCCACCCCTCACATACTCTCTCTCTTCCCCCACCCCTCACACACTCTCTCCCTTCCCCCACCCCTCACACACTCTCTCTCTTCCCCCACCCCTCACACACTCTCTCTCTTCCCCCACCCCTCTCACACTATCTCTCTTCCCCCACCCCTCGCACACACTTTCTCTTCCCCCACCCCTCACACATTCTCTCTTCCCCTACCCCTCACACACACTCTCTCTTCCCCCACCCCTCACACATTATGTCTTCCCACACCCCTCACACACACTCTCCCTTCCCCCACCACTCGCACACACTCTCCCTTCCCTCACCCCTCACAGGCACTCTCTCCTCCCCACCCCTCACACACTCTCTCTCTACCCCCACCCCTCACACACTCTCTCCCTTCCCCCACCCCTCACACACTCTCTCTCTCCCCTACCCCTCACACACTCTCTCTCTCTTCCCCCACCCCTCACACACTCTCTCTCTTCCCCCACCCATCACACACTCTCCCTCCCCCCCACCCCTCACACACACTCTCTCTTCCCCCACCCCTCACACACACTCTCTCTCTCCCCCACGCCTCACACACTCTCTCTCTTCCCCCACCCCTCACACACTCTCTCCCTTCCCCCACCCCTCACACACTCTCTCTCTTCCCCCACCCCTCACACACTCTCTCTGACCCCCACCCCTCACATACTCTCTCTCTTCCCCCACCCCTCACACACTCTCTCCCTTCCCCCACCCCTCACACACTCTCTCTCTTCCCCCACCCCTCACACACTCTCTCTCTTCCCCCACCCCTCTCACACTATCTCTCTTCCCCCACCCCTCGCACACACTCTCTCTTCCCCCACCCCTCACACATTCTCTCTTCCCCCACCCCTCACACACACTCTCTCTTCCCCCACCCCTCACACATTCTCTCTTCCCACACCCCTCACACACACTCTCCCTTCCCCCACCCCTCGCACACACTCTCCCTTCCCTCACCCCTCACAGGCACTCTCTCCTCCCCCACCCCTCACACACTCTCTCTCTACCCCCACCCCTCACACACTCTCTCCCTTCCCCCACCCCTCACACACTCTCTCTCTCCCCTACCCCTCACACACTCTCTCTCTCTTCCCCCACCCCTCACACACTCTCTCTCTTCCCCCACCCATCACACACTCTCCCTCCCTCCCACCCCTCACACACTCTCTCTCTTCCCCCACCCCTCACACACACTCTCTCTCTCCCCCACGCCTCACACACTCTCTCTCTTCCCCCACCCCTCAAACACTCTCTCCCTTCCCCACCCCTCACACACTCTCTTTCTTCCCCCACCCCTCACACACTCTCTTTCTTCCCCCACCCCTTGTGGTGTTGGGTGCTCTGGTGCACAGATGAGCCAACACAGTTGTATGTGGTACAACTCTATTTTATTTTAACTCTTATAATACAGTTCGTTCTGGATACTCTGCACGTGCTGTCTCCCTGAGTGTGTTTGGTAACCGATCTGCCCTGGTCCTCCTCTGCAGCTAATACTGACCACCGGGGGTCGTGTCTGTGCTTTTATATCTTTCTGTCATTGGTTGTGATGTTGTGTGTTCTGATTTGTCTGTTGGTGTGTCTATCATGATGTGTGTGTTTGAATATCATGACATCCCCCCTTTTTACAAAGATATGTGCCTACGTGGTTATAAATATAATTGTGTCGTGAGTGCATCTAAGAGTGTGTGTTTGTGTTGTGTACAGCGTGTGTTTATGACGTAACTATTTACATGGGGCGATGTCGGGTGCGTCACACTAACAAGGTTGTACCATAACAAAACTTGGATGCGAGAGAAAAAAAAACTTGAACATTGGTCTGGTCAGACGATATCTGGAACAATAAACAACAACAGGTTATAATACAGAAGTGTTTGACTTTTTGAACGTATGAACAGCGTTATAAGTCCAGTCTAATGGGTGACCGCCTCAAGAATGGGCTGGTCCTCAAGCCGGTTCAGCTGTGGAGATTTGTGACACTGGAGTCACTTCTGGTTCATGCGAGGACTGCGCTCTGGAGTCTTGCATGTCTTCTTTCATAGAGTCGGGAACATTGAGCGAGACGTGGACCACGCTCTGTGTGGCAGCAGGGCGCTCTCCGTGTGCTTGCACCGCTCCCTGTCTGTTAATGTCAGGCTGCAGCATCATCCGGTACTGATAAGTTGGACCATCATATCTGCTGGATTGAAGATCCTCAAATCCGAAAAATGAATCCGCATCTGCGTCGGATTCAATGTGGGGGCCGCCAATGTGCAACACGAAAGGTTCGTCCGAGTCATAGTCGTATAGGACCACGGAGCTATCATTGGGCTCGCGAGGTCCGGAAACACTGTAAAGATCGTCATCGAAGTATTCGAGGTCGGAATCATCGGCTTGTGCGTAGGTAACTGCTTGTCGGAGGGTTCTTCGGAGGTCAAATTCATCTCCTGGGTCAATTTGCGGCACTGTGCTGTCATTCCAGGTGAGGGAAGGTTGTTTTACAGCTTTAACAGATTTTTGTTTTTTTGATTTGGGACGTTTCCCTTTTAAATTGGATTTGGGACGTTTCCCCTTTAAATTGGTGCAGTCTGGGGCCTCTGACATCCTGACGCTCGGTATGTAGCACGTAGGAAGCGACTGCGCATGCTCAAATCGCTGTTCCTTTACCGATGGCCGTTTTCTTGACTGCGCATGCGCAGCATCTCGCGCATGCGCAAACGAAACTTCCGGTTCTGCGCACTGCTCGCGCAACTGTGCTAGCGTGATACCTTTAGCAAGATGGCCGCCGACCTCGACCCAGCCCCCTCTCAGGCCCGGGATTTCGGCCTCTGGGAATTCGGGCTCCGGGATCCCAGCCACGAGGTGAGTACTGCAGCTTTTCTTACCTTTACTTGCCGATTGGATTGCGTTTTCTTCACAGTACTTGGAGAATTTGTCCAGGACTGCCTGGTAATCGTACCTTTGCTGCCTCCTGAAGAACCTGAACCTTGTGAATATTTCTCTTGCCCTTGCACCGGCGATGGTGAGGAGAAATTCAATTTTTTCGCTATCATCCAGGTCTTGGAGTTCAGCTGCCACCAGGAACAATTCGAACCATTGCCGGAATCGGCGCCAGTTTTCGCGGAGGTCGCCGTGGCACTGGAGCGGCTGCGGAACCGGGAGCTCTATCATTTTGCCTGGGCACTGCTGCTTGTCTCTGTACACTGAGGTATGCCGGCAGGTATCGATCCACTCCTGTACCATGTGGTGTTGGGTGCTCTGGTGCACAGATGAGCCAACACAGTTGTATGTGGTACAACTCTATTTTATTTTAACTCTTATAATACAGTTCGTTCTGGATACTCTGCACGTGCTGTCTCCCTGAGTGTGTTTGGTAACCGATCTGTCCTGGTCCTCCTCTGCAGCTAATACTGACCACCGGGGGTCGTGTCTGTGCTTTTATATCTTTCTGTCATTGGTTGTGGTGTTGTGTGTTCTGATTTGTCTGTTGGTGTGTCTATCATGATGTGTGTGTTTGAATATCATGACACCCCTCACACACTCTCTCTCTTCCCCCACCCCTCACACATTCTCTCTTCCCCCACTCCTCACACACTCTCTCTCTTCCCCCACCCCTCACACATTCTCTCTTCCCCCACCCCTCACACACACTCTCCCTTCTCCCACCCCTCGCACACACTCTCCCTTCCCTCACCCCTCACACACACATTCTCTCTTCCCCCACCCCTCACACACACTCTCTCTTCCCCCACCCCTTGCACACACTCTCTCTTCCCCCACCCCTTGCACACACTCTCTCTTCCCCCACCCCTTGCACACACTCTCTCTTCCCTCCACCATCCCTCATTCCCGCTCTTTCTCACTGCAACAATCATTGGTGCTGCTGAGTTTGAGTTGCAGGAGCTCGAAAGAAAATGTGTTGGTCATATCATTTCTCAATCATCTATTACATTGTTTTCCTATGTTTTAATATTTTGAGTCCCCAAACATCAGCAAAACATTGCTTTTTACGTGAAAATTATAAGTGCCATTTGGCATTGTATTTTAAACCATAAAACATTTAGCATAGCTAGAAATTCCCCATGCAATATTTTAATTATGTTACTCCAGCCTGCCAAAACATGAGCTTTACTGACAAGACATGGAGCAAAACTGGTTGAATAGAGTTAAGACACAGATCAGCCATAATAGCAGAACAAGCTCAAGGGGCTGAATGACCGACTCGTGTTTGTTTGTTTGTTCCTATCTAGTTATCAATGAATGGGGCTTGGTACATGTGTAAAAATGTTCGTGTATCAAGCCCTTTCCCCAGTCAATTCAAACTAATTTAGAGTTCAAAGAACTATTAGTCTGCAAAATTAATGGATCACCTAGTCTGATTTTCTCCTGCATTTGAGGTTAAATGTTATCAGATCTAGAAATCTGATCAATCTCCAGGGCCTCAAACCAAACTAAGGCCATTGATCCATTTATATCCAAGGAATCTACCACTGTATCATCCTCAATAGTGAAAATGAATACACAACATATACATTTACATTTCAACCATACCCTACTCCTCAATCCTCACCACCATGCTAAATCTTTCAAAGGACCTATGTGTTTTTTCTGGCCACAAACAGAACTTGTATACATTTACCATGCGGATACCACCTGATCAGTTTGCATTTTTGGCATTCATTTGTGGCTTTAGTTAACTTCTGCTGTAACTGATACCTATATCTGCTATTACGATACTGGACCAGACCCTAACAGTGGCGAGGATACCGGATAGAAACCCCAATATTTAATTTAATTTGTAAGACTGTGTGGAAAGGACACTTCGCTCCAGGAGTGGTTCCATGCACAAATGGGAATATGGTATATGAAAATCGACTTTAGTACTAACACAGGATTGAACTAACTTTATCATACTAGAAATAGCTTTCAAATACCTGGTAACAATGCTTAACAATAAAATGAAACACTTTAACTACTTTTTAAAAATATTTTTATTGAAGAATTTTTTCATTATAACAAAATAAACATTACTCTTTACACCAAATGCATAAAGGTATAACACAAAAATAGCACAATCAATGCAATACTTAACCCCCTAAACCCCACCCTTCAACATACAACCTAAAAGCTAAACAACTGAAGCCCGCCCCATCATCAGCTGACGGTGACTATCTCTCTGAAAAGGAAATGAGTGTCTGCCATCTCGAGTAGAACCATCTTGCTGTCCCCCTGATGGTGTACTTGACCTTCTCTAAATATAGAAACTCCAGTCCGAGGCACTAGATGGTGTAGGAGACCTCCACCCCAGCAGAATTCACCTCCGGGCTATCAACAAGGCCAAGGTGAGGACATCCGCCTTCATCTCCATCTGCAGCACTGCACTAGAGGGTCCAATACCCTGAAAATGGCCACCAGCGGGGAAGGTACCAGCTCAATATCAAGGATCCCTGATGTGGTGTTAAAGAAGGAGACCCAGAAGTTAACAAGTTTAGGACACGACCAGGACATGTGGGTATAATTTGCCAGCCCCCCAGAACAACCTTCCCACCTATCCTCCAATCCCGAGAAAAAAACACTCATCCTTGCCTTGGTCAGATGCACCTGTGCACAACCTTGAACTGAATCAAGCTGAGCCTGGCACATGAGGAGGTAGAGTTGACCCCGAGAAGAGCCACACTCCACACCCCTCATCACAAACTGGACGCAACTCAACCTGCCACTTCCTCTTCACCTCATCCAACGGAGCCTCATCCGCCAACAGAATCTGGCTACAAATGTCCAAAATCCTTCCCTCACCCAACTCGGCCGTGGATAAGATCCTATTCAAGAGGGAGGGTGAAGGTGCCAAGGGAAATGAAGAAATCTCCTTACGCGAAGAATTGAGAACCTGGAAATTCCAAAATAAATTAGTCCTCAGGAGCTGGAATTTGTCCAACAGCCCCTTAAAACCGACAAACCTACCATCCACAGACAGATCCCCAAACCTCCTCCCTCCCATGACCTGGGTCATGATATGCAGACATGCAGATAATGATATATAGACAGGCACAGACAGGCAGCTAATGAACACAGAGAACAGGACATGCCCAATGAGCAGGCAGGACAATCAGGGGTGGTATCTCAATATAAAAGGCACAAGGCACTCACACTCTGCCTCTTTCCACTGATGAACATCTACAGAGTGAGTCAGGGTGTATGTACAGTATTACACCTCCAGCACATGGCTAAGAGCTAGTCTGGTTCAGTCAGACAGAGTAACCACACTTAGGTTAGCAGAGAGTCGAACTCATAGAGAACTGTGCTAACTGCTACCGGTTCAATAAATCAGATTGAACTAACTTCAAGGTCTGGAGTATCTTCTGGTTAAAGCTGCATCCAGTTGCAGCCTGTGTTATCCCAGAGTACATAACACATCATGCTACCAGGAGGCTGCTTGATCCAGGTGGTTTACCTCAGTCTGTTCCGTGACAACCAGCGAATGTATCCCGGCACCATGGAGAAGATTCAGGCTCCTCACCAGCTCAGGACCTCCGGCAATCTCAGTGCCAACTGGCGGACATTCAAGCAAAAGTTTCTGCTGTACATCGAAGCTTCAGACCTCGTGGGTGCGTCTGATGCAAGGAAGATCGCGCTTCTCCTCTCAACAGCGGGTGATCAAGCCATCAAACTCTTCAACTCTTTTCACTTCACCGAAGGCCAGGACAAGACAAAGTTTCAGACCATCCTGTTCAAGTTTGATAGTCACTGTGACGTGGACATCAATAAAATCTTCGAGCGCGACACATTGAAACAGCGTCTTCAAGGTAAAGATGAATCTTTCAACTCCTTCTTAACTAACCTCCGCCTGCTAGCGCTGTCCTGCAACTTTGGTGATATTGCTGACTCCATGATCAGAGACCAAATCGTTTTTGGAGTTCACTCTGATCCTCTGAGAGAGCAGCTACTGAAAATCAAGCATATGACCCTGCCAGTCGCGATTGAAACATGCACAGTGCATGAACACGCTGAAAATCACTATGCCCAGTACAAATCGGCTGAAAATGAGAAACTTGTCTCCCACGAGGCAGTGTGCGTGCAGGCCATCTCCTGGAAGCAGCGTCTCAGCATTGATGAAAGCGGCTATTTCACGCGCTATTCCCGGGGCCCCACGCATGCGCGATGCGAACGGGATAACAAAGTGGCGGACAGCCGCACTGCGCATGTGCGATGACGTGTGGAGCGTCAGTCATGACGTTCCCGAACTGCGGCAACGCCTATTTAAAGAAACACTGCCCTGCAAGAGGCAGGCGATGTTTAAACTGCGGGAAGCCTGGACACTATGCAGCCTTGTGCAGGTCTGCACCACCAGTCAGGGGCCAGCGATCCCAATTCCGACGAATGTGCGTTCAGGGTGTGCAACAACGATTACAGGATTCTGATCCTGGCAGCACAATGGATCCAGAGGAAGAATGCCTGGACTCCGCCTACTGTGTGGGCATCATTACCAAATGTGAATGTGCCACATCCAACTCATCACAAATTCAATCCATCCTCGCTGTGGATTCTGCGGATGAATGGCGTGCGGTGATGCAGGTCAACCACTGCTGGACACAGGTGCTTCTGCCAACCTCCTTTCACAGGCGGATTTCAAAGCATCAAGAAGCCCCCCAAGGTCCTACCAGCAGCCTGCAGGCTCCTGGACTACAACGGAAATGCACCCATGCACGATTACGTTTTGAAATTGTCAAGCCAGACAGGGCATCCCTACTTGGTGCGCATGTCTGCAAGCAGCTGAACCTCGTGCAGCGGGGTTACACATTGACATCCTTGCTTAGTGTCCGGATGTTTTCGACGGGATGGGCACGCTGCCATATCGATACAAGATTCTGCTATGACCTGATGCCAAGCCAGTGGTCCACGCACCACGCCGGGTCCCGGCTCCGCTGAGGGAGCGCCTGAAGGCGCAGCTAAAGGATCTTCAGGACCAGGGCATAATTTCCAAGGTAACCGAACCGACTGACTGGGTCAGCTCAATGGTATGTGTTAGAAAGCATTCGGGAGACTTGCGCGTCTGCATTGATCCCAAAGATCTCAATAAGAATATAATGCGTGAACACTACCCCATCCCGAAGCGGGAGGAACTCACCAGTGAGATGGCACACGCACGTTTTTTCACCAAGTTAGATGGGTTACATGGATTTTGGCAAATCCAGCTGGATGAGCCCAGCAGAAGGCTCTGCACCTTCAACACACCGTTTGGCAGATACTGCTATAATCGCATGCCGTTTGGCATTGTCTCGGCATCGGAGATCTTCCATCGCATCATGGAGCAGATGATGGAGCGCATTGAAGGGGTTTGTGTGTACGTGGATGACATCATCATATGGTCCACGACCCCTGAAGAGCATGTTTCCCGTCTCCAGCAGGTATTCCGCCGTGTCCACGCCAATGGCCTGAAGCTGAACAGGTCCAAATGTTGCTTTGGCATGTCGACACTCAAGTTCCTAGGTGACCAGATCTCTCAGCAGGGCGTGCGCCCGGACACAGACAAGGTCAAGGCCATCAAAACCATGAAGGTCCCTGAAGACAAGAAGGCGGTGTTGCGCTTCCTGGACATGGTCAATTTTCTGGGCAAGTTGATCCCAAACCTGGCCTCACACACCACAGCCCTACGAAACCTGGTAAAAAAGTCCACTGCCTTTGAGTGGAAGGCAGCACATCAGGCAGAGTGGTTGGAGCTGAAAGCCAAGCTCACCACTGCACCCGTCTTGGCATTTATCGACCCAGACAGGGAGACGAAGATCCCGACAGATGCGAGCCAGGATGGCATCGGTGCGGTGCTGCTTCGACGCAATGACACTTCATCCTGGGCACCGGTAGCCTACGCATCGAGGGCCATGGCGCCCACCGAAGCAAGGTATGCGCAAATAGAGAAGGAATGCCTGGGTCTTCTCACTGGCATTCTCAAGTTTCACGACTATGTCTACGGCCTGCCAACATTCACTGTCGAGACGGATCATAGGCCTCTGGTCCACATTATCCACAAGGATCTGAACGACATGACGCCTCGGTTGCAGCGCATCCTCCTCAAACTCAGAAGGTATGACTTTGACTTAGTGTACACGCCTCGCAAGGAGCTCATTATCGCTGATGCATTGTCCCGCTCCATCACATTGCCTAGAGAACCGCTGGAAATCATCCGGCAGATTGAATCACAGGTGCAGCTGTGTGCTAGCACCCTCCCGGCATCTGGTGAGAAGGTGGTTCGTATCCGCGAGGAGACAGCCAAAGACCCCCTCTTGCAGCGTGTCATGCACCACCTCGCCAATGGCTGGCAGAAAGGGCAGTGCCCTCAATTTTACAATGTAAAGGACGACCTGACGGTGATTGATGGCATCCTCCTCAAGCTGGACCGGATTGTCATTCCACTCAGTGTCCAGAGCTTGGTGCTCCGCCAAATCCATGAGGGACACCGAGAAGTGCAGACGCAGAGCCAGGCAGGCTGTTTACTGGCCCAGTATTAACCAGGACACCTCGAACATGGTCCTCAACTGTGCGACCTGTCAACTCTTCCAGCCAGCGCAGAGCAAGGAGATGCTCCAGCAGCATGAGATCAAGATCTCCCCTTGGTCCAAGGTTGGCATCGACCTCTTTCGTGCAAATTGTTGTGACTACGTGTTGATTATTGACAAATACCCTGAAGTCGTGAAGCTCTCAGACTTCACATCTCGGACCGTCATCAAGGCCTGTAAGGAGACGTTCTCCAGGCATGGTATCCCACTCACTGTCATGAATGACAATGGCCCGTGCTTCAACAGCCACGGGTGGACTATGTTTGCCAAGTCATACCATTTCTAACATGTCACTTCCAGCCCACACTATCCGCAGTCCAATGGAAAGGTTGAAAAAGGGGTTCACATTGTGAAACAGCTCATCTGCAAGGCCACGGATTCTGCATCTGACATCTGCCTCGCACAACCTGAACGAGCCTAAACCCGCTGGCACAAGGGGATGATTCTGACAAATAGGGGCGAACAACGACATCGAGCCCAGCTTAAAATGTTGTTTAAACTGCCTCCATTTTATTTGCTCATGGGATGTGGATGTCACTGGCTGAGCTTTAGTTCCTCAGAATGGCCACCACTACCGGAATTAAGATACATTTTGCAGGAGAAAACTGAAGAGAGGCAGTTACCAAGGCCCCCAAGCTAGAACCACTACAAGAGCCGCCTCCATCTTTTCCCATATGGAATTCAGATCCTTGAGCCACCCCAATAACTTTTCAATATCAGCTGCCCAGTAATAAAACAACAGGTTAGGGAAAGCTAATCCATCCAACTGTCTCTCCCTCTGAAGAAACTTGCCCACCCAATTGAAGGAAGCTATCATTTTGTTGACTCTAGCAAAGAAAGATTTGGGGATAAAAAATAGGGAGGCACTGAAAAAGAAATAAAAACCTCAGGAGGACATTCATTTTAATAGTCTGAACCCTGCCCACTAAGAACAGGGAGTGGTTATCCCACTTCACAAGTCAGACTTGACCCCATTCACCAGACTAGCGTAATTTAATTTATGGAATGAGGCCCAATCCTGGGCCAACCAGATTCCCAGATTACGAAAGCTAGACCAGGCAAAGCAAAAAGGCAACATCCCCAGATCGGCTCCCCTCCCTGGGGGGTTCACCAGAAAGCATTCACTCTTGTCCTAATTCAACCTATACATGGAGAAGGAGCCAAAACCCCTAAGTAGCCTCCTTGTTTTATCTATGGTGGAAACTGGGTCCATGATATAAAGAAGCAGATCGTCTACGTACAAGGAAACCCTATGTTCCCTCCCTCCCTGCTCAGATCTTAATGCTATGGCCAGCAGTTCAATTGCCAAAGCCATTGAAAGTGGAGACAATGGACAACTCTGCCTTGTACCCCTATTCAACCGAAAGAAACCCGGGCTCAAGGCATTTGTGCAAACACTTGCAGTGGGAGCCCTATACAGAAGACAAATCCAAACTATTAACCTGGCCTAAAGCCAAAGCTCCCAAGAATGTTAGATCGATACCCCCACTCGACCATGTCAAATGCTTTTTTAGGCATCCATTGAGACAATCACCTACGGTTTGGGCCCTGGAGAGGGGGAAAGAATGATATTTAATAATTGACATATTGGCCCAAAACTGCCGATTCTTTACAAACCTGCCTGCTCTTCAGAAATCCACACTGGGAGGCAGGACTCCAGCCGCATGGCCAACACGTCAGCCAGCAATCTAGCACCAGCAGTCGACAACGAGATAGGCCGATACAACCCACAGTCTGTAGGGTCCTTACCCTTCTTCAAAATCAAGGCCTGTGCCAGTGTAACTGGCATTACCCCCTGGGACTAGGAATCATTAAACATGTCCAATATCAGTGGGATCAACTGACCCGCAAATGTCTGACAGAATTCGATGGGAAATCCAACCGGTCCCGGAGCTTTTTCCAACTGCATTAAATCAATACATTTCATAATCTCCTCGGGGCCTAATGCGGAGTCCAACTCCACCCTTCTCTCCCCCTCCACCACCGAGAAGGACAGCCCCATCAAAAACTGCACTATGGACGAATTCCACTCCGGAGGCTCTGATCTATAGAAACTTTGATAAAAGGCTTCAAAAGCGGCATTAACCTTCAATGAGGCGGAAACCAACCTGCCAACTGAGTCATTTACCTACACAATCTCACGGGAGGCAGCCTGTGTCTCAGCTGGTGCGCTAGAAGGCAACTGGTTTTCTCCCTGTGTTCGTAGAGTGTCCCCCTCGAGTGCCGCAGTTGGCTCACCGCCTTACCTGTTGAGAGTAGCTCAAATTCCGTCTGCACCTTTTTCCTGCTCACAGGCAACTCTAGTGTAGGGGCAAGCAAGTACCGATGGTCCACCTCAGGGATGGAACCCACCAGCCTCTGCTGCTCCACCCTCCCAATCCTTTCCTTATGTGACATGTAGAAGGTTACCCCCCCCCGCCCTCACCAATGACTGCCTTATGGGCCTCCCACAACTCAGAAGGTGAGACAGACTCACTCTTGTTGAACGTAATGTACTCCCCAATAGTGGAGGATATGCGCTCACAAAATCCTATGCCTGCCAACAACGGCATGTCCAATCTCCACAGCGTGCGTTGAAAGGGACCTGGCTCTAATAGCAGATACACAAAATGTTGGGCATGATCTGAGATCACAATTGCCGAGTACCCCGTACTCTTCACCCCAGGAAGGAGAGGAGAGACATATCCACCAGAAAAAGTCAATCTGAGAATAGACCTGATGGACATGGGGGAAAAAAAAAGTCCTGTTACTAAGATGTAAAAATGCTCACAGGTCTGCCCTCCCTGATCTGCTCCATAAAAGCCAATAATGCCTTAACCACCCCTGGATGGATAGGGCGGCACGGTAGCACAGTGGGTAGCACTTTGGCAATTGATTCTGCATCATACTTTGCTTTTAAATCACATGGCTCAGCCTGGGTTGATTCCAGGGCTGTCTGTAATACTTCAACGTTGTGATCAGCCTCCTCAGATTTGGAGGTCAAAAATGCTTGAGTCTCCTTCTACTTCCTGTCCTTTTCTGTGAAGTCATTCTGTAATTTCTGCTCTTTTCCAAGAGCACGGCTTTCTGCTTTTCTGCTCAAGATCTGCTCATACTCGTTGATTTTTTTCTTTAAGTGCTTTTATTGTTACTTCCTGATTCTTGGCTTCTGCAAACTCCATGTTGTATTCCTCAAGTGTGTCCCGCAGTTTCTGATTCTCGGTTTCTATATCTTGCATACGCTGGACTTTGAGCTGGAGCTGTTGTCCTCGACCTAATGCTGGAACTGGATCACTGAGATCACTGTTGGTGATACGCAGAGTTGCATTTTCAGATTGCAATGGGCGGTTCTTCTCCAGCAGAAGTACCTCTCATGTTGTGGATGTGTCCTGTGATCCAGGTCCTTCTGATGCTACACCTTCCATCAACTTCAGGATATGCATCTCTTTTTTAACCTCTTCATAGTCAGACTGCCCTGTCAGCTTGTCCTCTACTTGCTGGAGTGTGCTGCACTTTGCACTGAGCTGCTGTTCTTTGGTATCTCTGAGATTATCCGTCACCACTTGCAGCTCTACCCTTTTCTCTTGCAGGCGGGTTTCCGTAGCGTCTGTCTTTCTATTTAGCTCTTCCTTCTGGATGTTCAGTTGCTTGATTTCCTGATGCAATTCACCTATCTCCGTGTGTAATTTCTGTTATTGTCTTCGCTTGCTTCAAATGCTTTTATCGACTGAATAAGTTTCTTCTCCAATTCAAGGCAATTCCCTTTCATGGGAATTCGCTCTCTTTCTAGAGACTAAATCCTGTGCTGAAGGGAATTCATCTTTGTGTTGAGCTGGTTTATGAGTTGACGATTCTCCTCAATAAGCTGTTTCTGGTGTACTATTTCTGCTCGTTGACACTGTGAGGCCAGTTGCAGGGTTTCTAGTTGCCTCTTCTCCTCCCGTTGCACAGCTCGTGTCCTCTCCAGTTCCTTCACGTTTAGCTCCTGATGCTGTTTCAATTCCAAAAGCACATCATTTTCTATTGTGAGGCCATCCTATGCTACACTGCGCCAGTTGTTTTGTGTTTGTCGCTCAAGATCAGTGCTTCTTGGCTTATTTGATCTCTTTCATTGCTTTTCAAACTCTTGTTTGTCCTGCTCTTCGGACAGTTCGTTCTTGTTTTCTATTGTTCCGCGCAACATTCCTGTTTGATTTTTGACGAGCAGCTATTGACATCACCGTCGTGTTTTTTTTTGAGGAGACATTTGTCTCCAGAACCCATAGAGTCATCCTCTGAAGCAGCCTTTGCTTCGCTTTGAATATTTTGTATCTGTCGACTTACGACTTGGTATTTATGCATTGTTTCATACTCTCGAGGGCACCCGTATCTTCTAGGTCCACTGCCCTTTCAGTAGAACCTTTTTTGGCATTCGCTGTGTGCGGAGCTGTGGCCTGAGTCTTGGATTGTTCCTCTGGAGTCTGTACTGACATTTCCGTGTGAGCCACGGGTATATACTCGTGTATCTTCGGTGTCTGTACAGTCAGTGTCTGTATCATCGGTGTCTGTATAGTCGGTGTCTGCATCTTCGGTGTCTGCATCTTCGGTGTCTGTATCTTCGGTGTCTGTACAGTCGGTGTCTGTATCATCGGTGTCTGTATCTTCGGTGTCTGTATCGTTGGTGTCTGTATCTTCGGTGTCTGCATCTTCGGTGTCTGTATCATCGGTGTCTGTATCTTCGGTGTCTGTATCTTCGGTGTCTGTACAGTCGGTGTCTGTATCATCGGTGTCTGTATCTTCGGTGTCTGTATCTTCGGTGTCTGTACAGTCGGTGTCTGTATCATCGGTGTCTGTATCTTCGGTGTCTGTATCGTTGGTGTCTGTATCTTCGGTGTCTATCTTCGGTGTCTGTATCTTCGGTGTCTGTATCGTTGGTGTCTGTATCTTCGGTGTCTATCTTCGGTGTCTGTATCTTCGGTGTCTGTATCTTCGGTGTCTGTATAGTCGGTGTCTGTATCTTCGGTGTCTGTATCTTCGGTGTCTGTATCTTCGGTGTCTGTATAGTCGGTGTCTGTATAGTCGGTGTCTGTATCTTCGGTGTCTGTATCTTCGGTGTCCGTATAGTCGGTGTCTGTATCTTCGGTGTCTGTATCGTCGGTGTCTGTATCTTCGGTGTCTGTATCATCGGTGTCTGTATCTTCGGTGTCTGTATCTTCGGTGTCTGTACAGTCGGTGTCTGTATCATCGGTGTCTGTATCTTCGGTGTCTGCATCTTCGGTGTCTGTATCTTCGGTGCCTGTATCTTCGGTGTCTGTATCTTCGGTGTCTGTACAGTCGGTGTCTGTATCATCGGTGTCTGTATCTTCGGTGTCTGTATCGTTGGTGTCTGTATCTTCGGTGTCTATCTTCGGTGTCTGTATCTTCGGTGTCTGTATCTTCGGTGTCTGTATCTTCGGTGTCTGTATAGTCGGTGTCAGTATAGTCGGTGTCTGTATAGTCAGTGTCTGGATAGTCGGTGTCTGTATAGTCAGTGTCTGTATAGTCGGTGTCTGTATAGTCGGTGTCTGTATAGTCGGTGTCTGTATAGTCGGTGTCTGTATAGTCGGTGTCTGTATAGTCAGTGTCTGTATCATCAGTTTCTGTATAGTCGGTGTCTGTATAGTCGGTGTCTGTATAGTCGGTGTCTGTATAGTCGGTGTCTGTATAGTCAGTGTCTGTATCGTCAGTTTCTGTATTGTCGGTGTGTGTATAGTCGGTGTGTGTATAGTCGGTGTCTGTATAGTCGGTATCTGTATAGTCAGTGTCTGTATAGTCAGTGTCTGTATAGTCGGTGTCTGTATCTTCGGTGTCTGTATCTTCGGTGTCTGTATCTTCGGCGTCTGTATCTTCGGCGTCTGTATCTTCGGTGTCTGTATCTTCGGTGTCTGTATAGTCGGTGTCTGTATCTTCGGTGTCTGTATCATCGGTGTCTGTATAGTCGGTGTCTGTATCTTCGGTGTCTGTATCGTCGGTGTCTGTACCGTCGGTGTCTGTACCGTCGGTGTCTGTACCGTCGGTGTCTGTACCGTCGGTGTCTGTATAGTCGGTGTCTGTATAGTCGGTGTCTGTACTATCGGTGTCTTTATCTTCGGTGCCTGTATCTTCGGTGCCTGTATCTTCGGTGTCTGTATCGTCGGTGTCTGTATCGTCGGTGTCTGTATCGCCGGTGTCTGTATAGTCGGTGTCTGTATAGTCGGTGTCTGTATAGTCGGTGTCTGTATCTTCGGTGTCTGTATAGTCGGTGTCTGTATCTTCGGTGTCTGTACAGTCAGTGTCTGTATCATTGGTGTCTGTATCTTCATTGTCTGTATCGTTGGTTTCTGTATAGTCAGTGACTGTATTGTTGGTGTCTGTATAGTCGGTGTCTGTATTGTCAGTGTCTGTAGCTTCAGTTGTCTGTATAGCCGGTGTCTGTATCTTCGGTGTCTGTATAGTTGGTGTCTGTATCTTCGGTGTCTATCCTTGGTGTCTGTATAATTGGTGTCTGTATCTTCGGTATCGTATAGTCGGTGTCTGTATTTTTGGTGAATGTATCGTTGCTGTCTGTATCGTCGCTGTCTGTACAGTTGGTGTCTGTATCTTCGGTGTCTGTATCTTCGGTGTCTGTAACTTCGCTGTCTGTATAGTCGGTGTCTGTATCTTCGGTGTCTGTCGAGTCGGTGTCTGTAGAGTCGCTGTCTGTATCTTCGGTGTCTGTTTAGTCGGTGTCTGTATAGTCGGTGTCTGTATCTTCGGTTGTCTGTATAGTCGGTGTCTGTATCTTCGGTGTCTGTATAGTCGGTGTCTGTATCTTCGGTGTCTGTATAGTCGGTGTCTGTATAGTCGGTGTCTGTATAGTCGGTGTCTGTATAGTCGGTATCTGTGTAGTCAGTGTCTGTATAGTCGGTGTCTGTATAGTCGGTGTCTGTATAGTCGGTGTCTGTATCTTCGGTTGTCTGTATAGTCGGTGTCTGTATCTTCGGTGTCTGTATAGTCGGTGTCTGTATAGTCGGTGTCTGTATAGTCGGTGTCTGTATCTTCGGTGTCTGTATCTTCGGTGTCTGTATCTTCGGTGTCTGTACAGTCAGTGTCTGTATCATTGGTGTCTGTATCTTCATTGTCTGTATCGTTGGTTTCTGTATAGTCAGTGACTGTATTGTTGGTGTCTGTATAGTCGGTGTCTGTATTGTCAGTGTCTGTAGCTTCAGTTGTCTGTATAGTCGGTGTCTATATCTTTGGTGTCTGTATAGTCAGTGTCTGTATCATCGGTGTCTGTATCTTCGGTGTCTGTATCTTCAGTGTCTGCACAGTCAGTGTCTGTATCACCGGTGTCTGTATCTTCGGTGTCTGTACAGTCAGTGTCTGTATCATAGGTGTCTGTATCTTCGGTGTCTGTACAGTCAGTGTCTGTATCATCGGTGTCTGTATCTTCGGTGTCTGTACAGTCAGTGTCTGTATCATCGGTGTCTGTATCATCGGTGTCTGTATCTTCGGTTTCTGTATCGTCAGTGTCTGTATCTTCAGTGTCTGTATAGCCGGTGTCTGTATCTTCGGTGTCTGTATAGTTGGTGTCTGTATCTTCGGTGTCTATCGTTGGTGTCTGTATAATTGGTGTCTGTATCTTCGGTGTCGTATAGTCGTTGTCTGTATTTTTGGTGTCTGTATCGTTGGTGTCTGTATCGTCGCTGTCTGTACAGTTGGTGTCTGTATCTTCGGTGTCTTTATCTTCGGTGTCTGTATCTTCGCTGTCTGTATAGTCGGTGTCTGTATACTCGGTATCTGTATCGTCAGTGTCTGCATCGTCAGTGTCTGTATAGTCGGTGTCTGTATAGTCAGTGTCTGGATAGTCGGTGTCTGTATAGTCAGTGTCTGTATCATCAGTTTCTGTATAGTCGGTGTCTGTATAGTCGGTGTCTGTATAGTCGGTGTCTGTATAGTCAGTGTCTGTATCGTCAGTTTCTGTATAGTCGGTGTCTGTATAGTCGGTGTCTGGATAGTCGGTGTCTGTATAGTCGGTATCTGTATAGTCAGTGTCTGTATAGTCAGTGTCTGTATCTTCGGTGTCTGTATCTTCGGTGTCTGTATCTTCGGTGTCTGTATCTTCGGTGTCTGTATCTTCGGTGTCTGTATCATCGGTGTCTGTATAGTCGGTGTCTGTATAGTTCGTGTCTGTATAGTCGGTGTCTGTATCTTCGGTGTCTGTATCTTCGGCGTCTGTATCTTCGGTGTCTGTATCTTCGGTGTCTGTATAGTCGGTGTCTGTATCTTCGGTGTCTGTATCATCGGTGTCTGTATCATCGGTGTCTGTATAGTCGGTGTCTGTATCTTCGGTGTCTGTATCTTCGGTGTCTGTATCGTCGGTGTCTGTATCGTCGGTGTCTGTACCGTCGGTGTCTGTACCGTCGGTGTCTGTACCGTCGGTGTCTGTATAGTCGGTGTCTGTATCGTCGGTGTCTGTATAGTCGGTGTCTGTATCTTCGGTGTCTGTACCATCGGTGTCTGTATAGTCGGTGTCTTTATCTTCGGTGCCTGTATCTTCGGTGCCTGTATCTTCGGTGCCTGTATCTTCGGTGCCTGTATCTTCGGTGCCTGTATCGCCGGTGTCTGTATCTTCGGTGTCTGTATAGTCGGTGTCTGTATAGTCGGTGTCTGTATAGTCGGTGTCTGTATCTTCGGTGTCTGTACAGTCAGTGTCTGTATCATTGGTGTCTGTATCTTCATTGTCTGTATCGTTGGTTTCTGTATAGTCAGTGACTGTATTGTTGGTGTCTGTATAGTCGGTGTCTGTATTGTCAGTGTCTGTATAGTTGGTGTCTGTATCTTCGGTGTCTATCGTTGGTGTCTGTATAATTGGTGTCTGTATCTTCGGTATCGTATAGTCGGTGTCTGTATTTTTGGTGAATGTATCGTTGGTGTCTGTATCGTCGCTGTCTGTACAGTTGGTGTCTGTATCTTCGGTGTCTGTATCTTCGGTGTCTGTATCTTCGGTGTCTGTATAGTCGGTGTCTGTATCTTCGGTGTCTGTATCTTCGGTGTCTGTAGAGTCGCTGTCTGTATCTTCGGTGTCTGTTTAGTCGGTGTCTGTATAGTCGCTGTCTGTATCTTCGGTGTCTGTATCTTCGGTTGTCTGTATAGTCGGTGTCTGTATGTTCGGTGTCTGTATCTTCGGTGTCTGTATAGTCGGTATCTGTGTAGTCGGTGTCTGTATAGTCGGTGTCTGTATAGTCGGTGTCTGTATCTTCGGTGTCTGTATCTTCGGTTGTCTGTATAGTCGGTGTCTGTATCTTCGGTGTCTGTATAGTCGGTGTCTGTATAGTCGGTGTCTGTATCTTCGGTGTCTGTATAGTCGGTGTCTGTATAGTCGGTGTCTGTATCTTCGGTGTCTGTATCTTCGGTGTCTGTATCTTCGGTGTCTGTACAGTCAGTGTCTGTATCATTG
Organism: Scyliorhinus torazame; assembly: GCF_047496885.1. Lineage (NCBI taxonomy): Eukaryota > Metazoa > Chordata > Chondrichthyes > Carcharhiniformes > Scyliorhinidae > Scyliorhinus > Scyliorhinus torazame. Next base: position 339,000,044 of record NC_092708.1, read on the forward strand.
GTGTCTGTATCTTCATTGTCTGTATCGTTGGTTTCTGTATAGTCAGTGACTGTATTGTTGGTGTCTGTATAGTCGGTGTCTGTATTGTCAGTGTCTGTAGCTTCAGTTGTCTGTATAGTCGGTGTCTATATCTTTGGTGTCTGTATAGTCAGTGTCTGTATCATCGGTGTCTGTATCTTCAGTGTCTGCACAGTCAGTGTCTGTATCACCGGTGTCTGTATCTTCGGTGTCTGTACAGTCAGTGTCTGTATCATAGGTGTCTGTATCTTCGGTGTCTGTACAGTCAGTGTCTGTATCATCGGTGTCTGTATCATCGGTGTCTGTATCTTCGGTTTCTGTATCGTCAGTGTCTGTATCTTCAGTGTCTGTATCGCCGGTGTCTGTATCTTCGGTGTCCGTATTGTTGGTGTCTGTATCTTCGGTGTCTATCGTTGGTGTCTGTATAATTGGTGTCTGTATCTTCGGTATCGTATAGTCGTTGTCTGTATTTTTGGTGTCTGTATCGTTGGTGTCTGTATCGTCGCTGTCTGTACAGTTGGTGTCTGTATCTTCGGTGTCTTTATCTTCGGTGTCTGTATCTTCGCTGTCTGTATAGTCGGTGTCTGTATCTTCGGTGTCTGTATCTTCGGTGTCTGTAGAGTCGGTGTCTGTAGAGTCGGTGTCTGTATCTTCGGTGTCTGTATAGTCAGTGTCTCTATCTTCGGTGTCTGTATCTTCGGTTGTCTGTATAGTCGGTGTCTGTATCTTCGGTGTCTGTATAGTCGGTGTCTGTATCTTCGGTGTCTGTATAGTCGGTGTCTGTATAGTCGGTGTCTGTATCTTCGGTGTCTGTATCTTCGGTGTCTGTACAGTCAGTGTCTGTATCATTGGTGTCTGTATCTTCATTGTCTGTATCGTTGGTTTCTGTATAGTCAGTGACTGTATTGTTGGTGTCTGTATAGTCGGTGTCTGTATTGTCAGTGTCTGTAGCTTCAGTTGTCTGTATAGTCGGTGTCTATATCTTTGGTGTCTGTATAGTCGGTGTCTATATCTTTGGTGTCTGTATAGTCAGTGTCTGTATCATCGGTGTCTGTATCTTCGGTGTCTGTATCTTCAGTGTCTGCACAGTCAGTGTCTGTATCACCGGTGTCTGTATCTTCGGTGTCTGTACAGTCAGTGTCTGTATCATAGGTGTCTGTATCTTCGGTGTCTGTACAGTCAGTGTCTGTATCATCGGTGTCTGTATCTTCGGTGTCTGTACAGTCAGTGTCTGTATCATCGGTGTCTGTATCATCGGTGTCTGTATCTTCGGTTTCTGTATCGTCAGTGTCTGTATCTTCAGTGTCTGTATAGCCGGTGTCTGTATCTTCGGAGTCTGTATAGTTGGTGTCTGTATCTTCGGTGTCTATCGTTGGTGTCTGTATAATTGGTGTCTGTATCTTCGGTATCGTATAGTCGTTGTCTGTATTTTTGGTGTCTGTATCGTTGGTGTCTGTATCGTCGCTGTCTGTACAGTTGGCGTCTGTATCTTCGGTGTCTTTATCTTTGGTGTCTGTATCTTCGCTGTCTGTATAGTCGGTGTCTGTATCTTCGGTGTCTGTATCTTCGGTGTCTGTAGAGTCGGTGTCTGTAGAGTCGGTGTCTGTATCTTCGGTGTCTGTATAGTCGGTGTCTGTATAGTCGGTGTCTGTATCTTCGGTGTCTGTATCTTCGGTTGTCTGTATAGTCGGTGTCTGTATCTTCGGTGTCTGTATAGTCGGTGTCTGTATCTTCAGTGTCTGTATCGTCGGTGTCTGTATAGTCGGTGTCTGTAGAGTTGGTGTATGTATAGTCTGTGTCTGTATCTTCGGTGTCTGTATAGTCGGTGTCTGTATCTTCGGTGTCTGTAGAGTCGGTGTCTGTATCTTCGGTGTCTGTATAGTCGGTGTCTGTATAGTCGGTGTCTGTATCTTCGGTGTCTGTATCTTCGGTTGTCTGTATAGTCGGTGTCTGTATCTTCGGTGTCTGTATAGTCGGTGTCTGTATAGTCGGTGTCTGTATAGTCGGTGTCTGTATAGTCGGTGTCTGTATCTTCGGTGTCTGTATAGTCGGTGTCTGTATCTTCGGTGTCTGTATCGTCGGTGTCTGTATCTTCGGTGTCTGTATAGTCGGTGTCTGTATAATCGGTGTCTGTATCTTCGGTGTCTGTATCTTCGGTATCTATCGTTGGTGTCTGTATCTTCGGTATCTGTATAGTCGGTGTCTGTATCTTCGGTGTCTGTATCTTCGGTGTCTGTACAGTCAGTGTCTGTATCATCGGTGTCTGTATCTTCAATGTCTGTATCTTCGTTGTCTGTATCGTTGTTTTTTGTATAGTTGGTGTCTGTATCGCCAGTGTCTGAATCATCATTGGCTGTATCATCAGTGTCTGTATCTTCAGTTGTCTCTATAGTCGGTGTCTGATCTTCGGGGTCTGTATAGTCGGTGTCTGTACAGTCAGTGTCTGTATCTTCGGTGTCTGTATCTTCGGTGTCTGTACAGTCAGTGTCTGTATCATTGGTGTCTGTATCTTCGTTGTCTGTATCGTTGGTTTCTGTATAGTCAGTGACTGTATTGTTGGTGTCTGTATCGTCGCTGTCTGTACAGTTGGTGTCTGTACCTTCGGTGTCTGTATAGTCGGTGTCTGTATCTTCGGTGACGTAAGTCGGTGTCTGTATCTTCGGTGCCTGTATCTTCGGTGTCTGTATCGTTGGTGTCTGTATCTTCGGTGTCTTTATCTTCGGTGTCTTTATCTTCGGTGTCTGTATCTTCGGTGTCTGTAGAGTCGGTGTCTGTATCTTCGGTGTCTGTATAGTCGGTGTCTGTATAGTCGGTGTCTGTATCTTCGGTGTCTGTATCTTCGGTGTCTGTATCTTCGGTGTCTGTATCTTCGGTGTCTGTATAGTCGGTGTCTGTATCTTCGGTGTCTGTATAGTCGGTGTCTGATTAGTCGGTGTCTGTATCTTCGGTGTCTGTATCTTCGGTATCTATCGTTGGTGTCTGTATCTTCGGTGTCTGTATCTTCGTTGTCTGTATCATTGGTTTCTGTATAGTTGGTGTCTGTATCGCCAGTGTCTGAATCATCATTGGCTGTATCATCAGTGTCTGTGTCTTCAGTTGTCTGTATAGTCGGTGTCTGATCTTCGGGGTCTGTATAGTCGGTGTCTGTACAGTCAGTGCCTGTATCATCGGTGTCTGTATCTTCGGTGTCTGTATCTTCGGTGTCTGTATCGTCAGTGTCTGTATCATCGGTGTCTGTATCTTCGGTGTCTGTATCTTCGGTGTCTGTACAGTCAGTGTCTGTATCATCGGTGTCTGTATCTTCGGTGTCTGTATCTTCGGTGTCTGTATCATCGGTGTCTGTATCTTCTGTGTCTGTATCTTCGGTGTCTGTATCTTCGGTGTCTGTACAGTCAGTGTCTGTATCATTGGTGTCTCTATCTTTGTTGTCTGTATCGTTGGTTTCTGTATAGTCAGTGACTGTATTGTTGGTGTCTGTATAGTCGGTGTCTGTCTTGTCAGTGTCTGTAGCTTCAGTTGTCTGTATAGTCGGTGTCTGTATCTTCAGTGTCTGTATAGTCAGTGTCTGTATCATCGGTGTCTGTATCTTCGGTGTCTGTATCTTCGGTGTCTGTACAGTCAGTGTCTGTATCATCGGTGTCTGTATCTTCGGTGTCTGTATCTTCGGTGTCTGTACAGTCAGTGTCTGTATCTTCGGTGTCTGTATCTTCGGTGTCTGTATCTTCGGTGTCTGTACAGTCAGTGTCTGTATCATCGGTGTCTGCATCTTCGGTGTTTGTACAGTCAGTGTCTGTATCATTGGTTTCTGTATCTTCATTGTCTGTATCGTTGGTTTCTGTATAGTCAGTGACTGTATTATTGGTGTCTGTATAGTCGGTGTCTGTATTGTCAGTGTCTGTAGCTTCAGTTGTCTGTATAGTCGGTGTCTGTATCACCAGTGTCTGAATAGTCGGTGTCTGTATCTTTGGTGTCTGTATAGTCAGTGTCTGTATCATCGGTGTCTGTATCTTCGGTGTCTGTATCTTCAGTGTCTGCACAGTCAGTGTCTGTATCACCGGTGTCTGTATCTTCGGTGTCTGTACAGTCAGTGTCTGTATCATAGGTGTCTGTATCTTCGGTGTCTGTACAGTCAGTGTCTGTATCATCGGTGTCTGTATCTTCGGTGTCTGTACAGTCAGTGTCTGTATCATCGGTGTCTGTATCATCGGTGTCTGTATCTTCGGTTTCTGTATCGTCAGTGTCTGTATCTTCAGTGTCTGTATAGCCGGTGTCTGTATCTTCGGTGTCTGTATAGTTGGTGTCTGTATCTTCGGTGTCTATCGTTGGTGTCTGTATAATTGGTGTCTGTATCTTCGGTATCGTATAGTCGTTGTCTGTATTTTTGGTGTCTGTATCGTCGCTGTCTGTACAGTTGGCGTCTGTATCTTCGGTGTTTTTATCTTCGGTGTCTGTATCTTCGCTGTCTGTATAGTCGGTGTCTGTATCTTCGGTGTCTGTATCTTCGGTGTCTGTAGAGTCGGTGTCTGTAGAGTCGGTGTCTGTATCTTCGGTGTCTGTATAGTCGGTGTCTGTATAGTCGGTGTCTGTATCTTCGGTGTCTGTATCTTCGGTTGTCTGTATAGTCGGTGTCTGTATCTTCGGTGTCTGTATAGTCGGTGTCTGTATCTTCAGTGTCTGTATCGTCGGTGTCTGTATAGTCGGTGTCTGTAGAGTTGGTGTATGTATAGTCTGTGTCTGTATCTTCGGTGTCTGTATAGTCGGTGTCTGTATCTTCGGTGTCTGTAGAGTCGGTGTCTGTAGAGTCGGTGTCTGTATAGTCGGTGTCTGTATAGTCGGTGTCTGTATCTTCGGTGTCTGTATCTTCGGTTGTCTGTATAGTCGGTGTCTGTATCTTCGGTGTCTGTATAGTCGGTGTCTGTATAGTCGGTGTCTATATCTTCGGTGTCTGTATAGTCGGTGTCTGTATAGTCGGTGTCTGTATAGTCGGTGTCTGTATCTTCGGTGTCTGTATCGTCGGTGTCTGTATAGTCGGTGTCTGTATAGTCGGTGTCTGTATAGTCGGTGTCTGTATCTTCGGTGTCTGTATCTTCGGTATCTATCGTTGGTGTCTGTATCTTCGGTATCTGTATAGTCGGTGTCTGTATCTTCGGTGTCTGTATCTTCGGTGTCTGTACAGTCAGTGTCTGTATCATCGGTGTCTGTATCTTCAATGTCTGTATCTTCGTTGTCTGTATCGTTGTTTTTTGTATAGTTGGTGTCTGTATCGCCAGTGTCTGAATCATCATTGGCTGTATCATCAGTGTCTGTATCTTCAGTTGTCTCTATAGTCGGTGTCTGATCTTCGGGGTCTGTATAGTCGGTGTCTGTACAGTCAGTGTCTGTATCTTCGGTGTCTGTATCTTCGTTGTCTGTATCGTTGGTTTCTGTATAGTCAGTGACTGTATTGTTGGTGTCTCTATCGTCGCTGTCTGTACAGTTGGTGTCTGTACCTTCGGTGTCTGTATAGTCGGTGTCTGTATCTTCGGTGTCGTATAGTCGGTGTCTGTATCTTCGGTGTCTGTATCTTCGGTGTCTGTATCGTTGGTGTCTGTATCTTCGGTGTCTTTATCTTCGGTGTCTTTATCTTCGGTGTCTTTATCTTCGGTGTCTGTATCTTCGGTGTCTGTAGAGTCGGTGTCTGTATCTTCGGTGTCTGTATAGTCGGTGTCTGTATAGTCGGTGTCTATCTTCGGTGTCTGTATCTTCGGTGTCTGTATCTTCGGTGTCTGTATCTTCGGTGTCTGTATAGTCGGTGTCTGTATCTTCGGTGTCTGTATAGTCGGTGTCTGTATAGTCGGTGTCTGTACAGTCAGTGTCTGTATCATCGGTGTCTGTATCTTCGGTGTCTGTACAGTCAGTGCCTGTATCATTGGTGTCTATATCTTCATTGTCTGTATCGTTGGTTTCTGTATAGTCAGTGACTGTATTGTTGGTGTCTGTATTGTCAGTGTCTGTAGCTTCAGTTGTCTGTATAGTCGGTGTCTATATCTTTGGTGTCTGTATAGTCAGTGTCTGTATCATCGGTATCTGTATCTTCGGTGTCTGTATCTTTGGTGTCTGTACAGTCAGTGTCTGTATCATCGATGTCTGTATCTTCGGTGTCTGTATAGTCAGTGTCTGTATCATCGGTGTCTGTATCTTCGGTGTCTGTATCTTCGGTATCTGTACAGTCAGTGTCTGTATCTTCGGTGTCTGTACATTCAGTGTCTGTATCATCGGTGTCTGTATCTTCGGTTTCTGTATCGTCAGTGTCTGTATCATCGGTGTCTGTATCTTCGGTGTCTGTATCTTCGGTGTCTGTACAGTCAGTGTCTGTATCATCGGTGTCTGTATCTTCGGTGTCTGTACAGTCAGTGTCTGTATCATTGGTGTCTATATCTTCATTGTCTGTATCGTTGGTTTCTGTACAGTCAGTGACTGTATTGTTGGTGTCTGTATTGTCAGTGTCTGTAGCTTCAGTTGTCTGTATAGTCGGTGTCTATATCTTTGGTGTCTGTATAGTCAGTGTCTGTATCATCGGTGTCTGTATCTTCGGTGTCTGTATCTTCGGTGTCTGTACAGTCAGTGTCTGTATCATCGATGTCTGTATCTTCGGTGTCTGTATCTTCGGTGTCTGTACAGTCAGTGTCTGTATCATCGGTGTCTGTATCTTCGGTGTCTGTATCTTCGGTGTCTGTACAGTCAGTGTCTATATCATCGGTGTCTGTATCTTCGGTTTCTGTATCGTCAGTGTCTGTATCATCGGTGTCTGTATCTTCGGTGTCTGCATCTTCGGTGTCTGTACAGTCAGTGTCTGTATCTTCGGTGTCTGTATCTTCGGTGTCTGTACAGTCAGTGTCTGTATCATCAGTGTCTGTATCTTCGGTGTCTGTATCTTCGGTGTCTGTACAGTCAGTGTCTGTATCATCGGTGTCTGTATCTTCGGTGTCTGTACAGTCAGTGTCTGTATCATTGGTGTCTATATCTTCATTGTCTGTATCGTTGGTTTCTGTATAGTCAGTGACTGTATTGTTGGTGTCTGTATTGTCAGTGTCTGTAGCTTCAGTTGTCTGTATAGTCGGTGTCTATATCTTTGGTGTCTGTATAGTCAGTGTCTGTATCATCGGTGTCTGTATCTTCGGTGTCTGTATCTTCGGTGTCTGTACAGTCAGTGTCTGTATCATCGATGTCTGTATCTTCGGTGTCTGTATAGTCAGTGTCTGTATCATCGGTGTCTGTATCTTCGCTGTCTGTATCTTCGGTGTCTGTACAGTCAGTGTCTGTATCTTTGGTGTCTGTACATTCAGTGTCTGTATCATCGGTGTCTGTATCTTCGGTTTCTGTATCGTCAGTGTCTGTATCATCGGTGTCTGTATCTTCGGTGTCTGTATCATCGGTGTCTGTATCTTCGGTGTCTGTATCTTCGGTGTCTTTACAGTCAGTGTCTGTATCATCGGTGTCTGTACAGTCAGTGTCTGTACTGTCAGTGTCTGTAGCTTCAGTTGTCTGTATAGTCGGTGTCTGTATCTTCAGTGTCTGAATAGTCGGTGTCTGTATCTTCGGTGTCTGTATATTTGGTGTCTGTATCTTCGGTGTCTGTATCTTCGGTGTCTGTACAGTCAGTGTCTGTATCATCGGTGTCTGTATCTTCGGTGTCTGTATCTTCGGTGTCTGTACAGTCAGTGTCTGTATCATCGGTGTCTGTATCTTCAGTGTCTGTATCTTCGGTGTCTGTACAGTCAGTGTCTGTATCATCGGTGTCTGTATCTTCGGTGTCTGTATCTTCGGTGTCTGTACAGTCAGTGTCTGTATCATCGGTGTCTGCATCTTCGGTGTCTGTACAGTCAGTGTCTGTATCATTGGTTTCTGTATCTTCATTGTCTGAATCGTTGGTTTCTGTATAGTCAGTGACTGTATTATTGGTGTCTGTATAGTCGGTGTCTGTATTGTCAGTGTCTGTAGCTTCAGTTGTCTGTATAGTCGGTGTCTGTATCACCAGTGTCTGAATAGTCGGTGTCTGTATCTTCGGTGTCTGTATAGTTGGTGTCTGTATCTTCGGTGTCTGTATTTTCAGTGTCTGTACAGTCGGTATCTTTATAATTGGTGTCTGTATCTTCGGTGTCTGTATCTTCGGTGTCTGTACAGTCAGTGTCTGTATCATCGGTGTCTTTATCTTCGGTGTCTGTATCTTCGGTGTCTGTACAGTCAGTGTCTGTATCATCGGTGTCTGTATCTTCGGTGTCTGTATCTTCGGTGTCTGTACAGTCAGTGTCTGTATCATCGGTGTCTGTATCTTCGGTGTCTGTATCTTCGGTGTCTGTACAGTCAGTGTCTGTATCTTCGGTGTCTGTATCTTCGGTGTCTGTACAGTCAGTGTCTGTATCTTCGGTGTCTGTATCTTCGGTGTCTGTATCTTCGGTGTCTGTACAGTCAGTGTCTGTATCATCGGTGTCTGTATCTTCGGTGTCTGTACAGTCAGTGTCTGTATCATTGGTGTCTATATCTTCATTGTCTGTATCGTTGGTTTCTGTATAGTCGGTGTCTATATCTTTGGTGTCTGTATAGTCAGTGTCTGTATCATCGGTATCTGTATCTTCGGTGTCTGTATCTTTGGTGTCTGTACAGTCAGTGTCTGTATCATCGATGTCTGTATCTTCGGTGTCTGTATAGTCAGTGTCTGTATCTTCGGTGTCTGTATCTTCGGTGTCTGTACAGTCAGTGTCTGTATCATCGGTGTCTGTATCTTCGGTGTCTGTATCTTCGGTGTCTGTACAGTCAGTGTCTGTATCATCAGTGTCTGTATCTTCGGTGTCTGTATCTTCGGTGTCTGTACAGTCAGTGTCTGTATCATCGGTGTCTGTATCTTCGGTGTCTGTACAGTCAGTGTCTGTATCATCGGTGTCTGCATCTTCGGTGTCTGTACAGTCAGTGTCTGTATCATTGGTTTCTGTATCTTCATTGTCTGTATCGTTGGTTTCTGTATAGTCAGTGACTGTATTATTGGTGTCTGTATAGTCGGTGTCTGTATTGTCAGTGTCTGTAGCTTCAGTTGTCTGTATAGTCGGTGTCTGTATCACCAGTGTCTGAATAGTCGGTGTCTGTATCTTCGGTGTCTGTATAGTTGGTGTCTGTATCTTCGGTGTCTGTATTTTCAGTGTCTGTACAGTCGGTGTCTTTATAATTGGTGTCTGTATCTTCGGTGTCTGTATCTTCGGTGTCTGTACAGTCAGTGTCTGTATCATCGGTGTCTGTATCTTCGGTGTCTGTATCTTCGGTGTCTGTACAGTCAGTGTCTGTATCATCGGTGTCTGTATCTTCGGTGTCTGTATCTTCGGTGTCTGTATCTTCGTTGTCTGTACAGTCAGTGCCTGTACAGTCAGTGTCTGTATCTTCGGTGTCTGTATCTTCGGTGTCTGTATCTTCGGTGTCTGTACAGTCAGTGTCTGTATCATCGGTGTCTGTATCTTCGGTGTCTGTATCTTCGGTGTCTGTACAGTCAGTGCCTGTACAGTCAGTGTCTGTATCTTCGGTGTCTGTATCTTCGGTGTCTGTATCTTCGGTGTCTGTACAGTCAGTGTCTGTATCATCGGTGTCTGTATCTTCGGTGTCTGTATCTTCGGTGTCTGTATCGTCAGTGTCTGTATCTTCGGTGTCTGTACAGTCAGTGTCTGTATCATTGGTGTCTATATCTTCATTGTCTGTATCGTTGGTTTCTGTATAGTCAGTGACTGTATTGTTGGTGTCTGTATTGTCAGTGTCTGTAGCTTCAGTTGTCTGTATAGTCGGTGTCTATATCTTTGGTGTCTGTATAGTCAGTGTCTGTATCATCGGTATCTGTATCTTCGGTGTCTGTATCTTTGGTGTCTGTACAGTCAGTGTCTGTATCATCGGTGTCTGTATCTTCGGTGTCTGTACAGTCAGTGTCTGTATCTTCGGTGTCTGTACATTCAGTGTCTGTATCAACGGTGTCTGTATCTTCGGTTTCTGTATCGTCAGTGTCTGTATCATCGGTGTCTGTATCTTCGGTGTCTGTATCTTCGGTATCTGTACTGTCAGTGTCTGTATCTTCGGTGTCTGTACATTCAGTGTCTGTATCATCGGTGTCTGTATCTTCGGTTTCTGTATCGTCAGTGTCTGTATCATCGGTGTCTGTATCTTCGGTGTCTGTATCTTCGGTGTCTGTACAGTCAGTGTCTGTATCATCGGTGTCTGTATCTTCGGTGTCTGTACAGTCAGTGTCTGTATCATTGGTGTCTATATCTTCATTGTCTGTATCGTTGGTTTCTGTACAGTCAGTGACTGTATTGTTGGTGTCTGTATTGGCAGTGTCTGTAGCTTCAGTTGTCTGTATAGTCGGTGTCTATATCTTTGGTGTCTGTATAGTCAGTGTCTGTATCTTCGGTGTCTATATCTTTGGTGTCTGTATAGTCAGTGTCCGTATCATCGGTGTCTGTATCTTCGGTGTCTGTATCTTCGGTGTCTGTACAGTCAGTGTCTGTATCATCGATGTCTGTATCTTCGGTGTCTGTATCTTCGGTGTCTGTACAGTCAGTGTCTGTATCATCGGTGTCTGTATCTTCGGTGTCTGTATCTTCGGTGTCTGTACAGTCAGTGTCTGTATCATCGGTGTCTGTATCTTCGGTTTCTGTATCGTCAGTGTCTGTATCATTGGTGTCTGTATCTTCGGTGTCTGTATCTTCGGTGTCTGTACAGTCAGTGTCTGTATCTTCGGTGTCTGTATCTTCGGTGTCTGTATCTTCGGTGTCTGTACAGTCAGTGTCTGTATCTTCGGTGTCTGTATCTTCGGTGTCTGTACAGTCAGTGTCTGTATCTTCGGTGTCTGTACAGTCAGTGTCTGTATCATTGGTGTCTATATCTTCATTGTCTGTATCGTTGGTTTCTGTATAGTCAGTGACTGTATTGTTGGTGTCTGTATTGTCAGTGTCTGTAGCTTCAGTTGTCTGTATAGTCGGTGTCTATATCTTTGGTGTCTGTATCATCGGTGTCTGTATCTTCGGTGTCTGTATCTTCGGTGTCTGTACAGTCAGTGTCTGTATCATCGATGTCTGTATCTTCGGTGTCTGTATTGTCAGTGTCTGTAGCTTCAGTTGTCTGTATAGTCGGTGTCTATATCTTTGGTGTCTGTATAGTCAGTGTCTGTATCATCGGTATCTGTATCTTCGGTGTCTGTATCTTTGGTGTCTGTACTGTCAGTGTCTGTATCATCGGTGTCTGTATCTTCGGTGTCTGTACAGTCAGTGTCTGTATCTTCGGTGTCTGTACATTCAGTGTCTGTATCAACGGTGTCTGTATCTTCGGTTTCTGTATCGTCAGTGTCTGTATCATCGGTGTCTGTATCTTCGGTGTCTGTATCTTCGGTATCTGTACTGTCAGTGTCTGTATCTTCGGTGTCTGTACATTCAGTGTCTGTATCATCGGTGTCTGTATCTTCGGTTTCTGTATCGTCAGTGTCTGTATCATCGGTGTCTGTATCTTCGGTGTCTGTATCTTCGGTGTCTGTACAGTCAGTGTCTGTATCATCGGTGTCTGTATCTTCGGTGTCTGTACAGTCAGTGTCTGTATCATTGGTGTCTATATCTTCATTGTCTGTATCATTGGTTTCTGTACAGTCAGTGACTGTATTGTTGGTGTCTGTATTGGCAGTGTCTGTAGCTTCAGTTGTCTGTATAGTCGGTGTCTATATCTTTGGTGTCTGTATAGTCAGTGTCTGTATCATCGGTGTCTGTATCTTCGGTGTCTGTATCTTCGGTGTCTGTACAGTCAGTGTCTGTATCATCGATGTCTGTATCTTCGGTGTCTGTATCTTCGGTGTCTGTACAGTCAGTGTCTGTATCATCGGTGTCTGTATCTTCGGTGTCTGTATCTTCGGTGTCTGTACAGTCAGTGTCTGTATCATCGGTGTCTGTATCTTCGGTTTCTGTATCGTCAGTGTCTGTATCATCGGTGTCTGTATCTTCGGTGTCTGTATCTTCGGTGTCTGTACAGTCAGTGTCTGTATCTTCGGTGTCTGTATCTTCGGTGTCTGTATCTTCGGTGTCTGTACAGTCAGTGTCTGTATCTTCGGTGTCTGTATCTTCGGTGTCTGTACAGTCAGTGTCTGTATCATCGGTGTCTGTATCTTCGGTGTCTGTACAGTCAGTGTCTGTATCATTGGTGTCTATATCTTCATTGTCTGTATCGTTGGTTTCTGTATAGTCAGTGACTGTATTGTTGGTGTCTGTATTGTCAGTGTCTGTAGCTTCAGTTGTCTGTATAGTCGGTGTCTATATCTTTGGTGTCTGTATCATCGGTGTCTGTATCTTCGGTGTCTGTATCTTCGGTGTCTGTACAGTCAGTGTCTGTATCATCGATGTCTGTATCTTCGGTGTCTGTATAGTCAGTGTCTGTATCATCGGTGTCTGTATCTTCGGTGTCTGTATCTTCGGTGTCTGTACAGTCAGTGTCTGTATCTTTGGTGTCTGTACATTCAGTGTCTGTATCATCGGTGTCTGTATCTTCGGTTTCTGTATCGTCAGTGTCTGTATCATCGGTGTCTGTATCTTCGGTGTCTGTATCTTCGGTGTCTGTACAGTCAGTGTCTGTATCATCGGTGTCTGTATCTTCGGTGTCTGTATCTTCGGTGTCTTTACAGTCAGTGTCTGTATCATCGGTGTCTGTACAGTCAGTGTCTGTATTGTCAGTGTCTGTAGCTTCAGTTGTCTGTATAGTCGGTGTCTGTATCTTCGGTGTCTGTACAGTCAGTGTCTGTATATTTGGTGTCTGTATCTTCGGTGTCTGTATCTTCGGTGTCTGTACAGTCAGTGTCTGTATCATCGGTGTCTGTATCTTCGGTGTCTGTATCTTCGGTGTCTGTACAGTCAGTGTCTGTATCATCGGTGTCTGTATCTTCAGTGTCTGTATCTTCGGTGTCTGTACAGTCAGTGTCTGTATCATCGGTGTCTGTATCTTCGGTGTCTTTATCTTCGGTGTCTGTACAGTCAGTGTCTGTATCATCGGTGTCTGCATCTTCGGTGTCTGTACAGTCAGTGTCTGTATCATTGGTTTCTGTATCTTCATTGTCTGTATCGTTGGTTTCTGTATAGTCAGTGACTGTATTATTGGTGTCTGTATAGTCGGTGTCTGTATTGTCAGTGTCTGTAGCTTCAGTTGTCTGTATAGTCGGTGTCTGTATCACCAGTGTCTGAATAGTCGGTGTCTGTATGTTCGGTGTCTGTATAGTTGGTGTCTGTATCTTCGGTGTCTGTATTTTCAGTGTCTGTACAGTCGGTACCTTTATAATTGGTGTCTGTATCTTCGGTGTCTGAATCTTCGGTGTCTGTACAGTCAGTGTCTGTATCATCGGTGTCTTTATCTTCGGTGTCTGTATCTTCGGTGTCTGTATCTTCGGTGTCTGTATCTTCGGTGTCTGTACAGTCGGTGTCTGTATCTTCGGTGTCTGTATCTTCGGTGTCTGTACAGTCAGTGTCTGTATCTTCGGTGTCTGTATCTTCGGTGTCTGTACAGTCAGTGTCTGTATCATCGGTGTCTGTATCTTCGGTGTCTGTATCTTCGGTGTCTGTACAGTCAGTGTCTGTATCATCGGTGTCTGTATCTTCGGTGTCTGTACAGTCAGTGTCTGTATCATTGGTGTCTATATCTTCATTGTCTGTATCGTTGGTTTCTGTATAGTCAGTGACTGTATTGTTGGTGTCTGTATTGTCAGTGTCTGTAGCTTCAGTTGTCTGTATAGTCAGTGTCTATATCTTTGGTGTCTGTATAGTCAGTGTCTGTATCATCGGTATCTGTATCTTCGGTGTCTGTATCTTTGGTGTCTGTACAGTCAGTGTCTGTATCATCGATGTCTGTATCTTCGGTGTCTGTATAGTCAGTGTCTGTATCTTCGGTGTCTGTATAGTCAGTGTCTGTATCTTCGGTGTCTGTATCTTCGGTGTCTGTACAGTCAGTGTCTGTATCATTGGTGTCTGTATCTTCGGTGTCTGTATCTTCGGTGTCTGTACAGTCAGTGTCTGTATCATCAGTGTCTGTATCTTCGGTGTCTGTATCTTCGGTGTCTGTACAGTCAGTGTCTGTATCATCGGTGTCTGTATCTTCGGTGTCTGTATCTTCGGTGTCTGTACAGTCAGTGTCTGTATCATCGGTGTCTGCATCTTCGGTGTCTGTACAGTCAGTGTCTGTATCATTGGTTTCTGTATCTTCATTGTCTGTATCGTTGGTTTCTGTATAGTCAGTGACTGTATTATTGGTGTCTGTATAGTCGGTGTCTGTATTGTCAGTGTCTGTAGCTTCAGTTGTCTGTATAGTCGGTGTCTGTATCACCAGTGTCTGAATAGTCGGTGTCTGTATCTTCGGTGTCTGTATAGTTGGTGTCTGTATCTTCGGTGTCTGTATTTTCAGTGTCTGTACAGTCGGTGTCTTTATAATTGGTGTCTGTATCTTCGGTGTCTGTATCTTCGGTGTCTGTACAGTCAGTGTCTGTATCATCGGTGTCTGTATCTTCGGTGTCTGTATCTTCGGTGTCTGTACAGTCAGTGTCTGTATCATCGGTGTCTGTATCTTCGGTGTCTGTATCTTCGGTGTCTGTACAGTCAGTGTCTGTATCATCGGTGTCTGTATCTTCGGTGTCTGTATCTTCGGTGTCTGTACAGTCAGTGTCTGTATCTTCGGTGTCTGTATCTTCGGTGTCTGTATCTTCGGTGTCTGTACAGTCAGTGTCTGTATCATCGGTGTCTGTATCTTCGGTGTCTGTACAGTCAGTGTCTGTATCATCGGTGTCTGTATCTTCGGTTTCTGTATCGTCAGTGTCTGTATCATCGGTGTCTGTATCTTCGGTGTCTGTATCTTCGGTGTCTGTACAGTCAGTGTCTGTATCTTCGGTGTCTGTATCTTCGGTGTCTGTATCTTCGGTGTCTGTACAGTCAGTGTCTGTATCATCAGTGTCTGTATCTTCGGTGTCTGTATCTTCGGTGTCTGTACAGTCAGTGTCTGTATCATCGGTGTCTGTATCTTCGGTGTCTGTACAGTCAGTGTCTGTATCATTGGTGTCTATATCTTCATTGTCTGTATCGTTGGTTTCTGTATAGTCAGTGACTGTATTGTTGGTGTCTGTATTGTCAGTGTCTGTAGCTTCAGTTGTCTGTATAGTCGGTGTCTATATCTTTGATGTCTGTATAGTCAGTGTCTGTATCATCGGTGTCTGTATCTTCGGTGTCTGTATCTTCGGTGTCTGTACAGTCAGTGTCTGTATCATCGATGTCTGTATCTTCGGTGTCTGTATAGTCAGTGTCTGTATCATCGGTGTCTGTATCTTCGGTGTCTGTATCTTCGGTGTCTGTACAGTCAGTGTCTGTATCTTTGGTGTCTGTACATTCAGTGTCTGTATCATCGGTGTCTGTATCTTCGGTTTCTGTATCGTCAGTGTCTGTATCATCGGTGTCTGTATCTTCGGTGTCTGTATCTTCGGTGTCTGTACAGTCAGTGTCTGTATCATCGGTGTCTGTATCTTCGGTGTCTGTATCTTCGGTGTCTTTACAGTCAGTGTCTGTATCATCGGTGTCTGTACAGTCAGTGTCTGTATTGTCAGTGTCTGTAGCTTCAGTTGACTGTATAGTCGGTGTCTGTATCTTCGGTGTCTGTACAGTCAGTGTCTGTATATTTGGTGTCTGTATCTTCGGTGTCTGTATCTTCGGTGTCTGTATCTACGGTGTCTGTATCTTCGGTGTCTGTACAGTCAGTGTCTGTATCTTCGGTGTCTGTATAGTTGGTGTCTGTATCTTCGGTGTCTGTATTTTCAGTGTCTGTACAGTCGGTGTCTTTATAGTTGGTGTCTGTATCTTCGGTGTCTGTATCTTCGGTGTCTGTACAGTCAGTGTCTGTACAGTCAGTGTCTGTATCATCGGTGTCTGTATCTTCGGTGTCTGTATCTTCGGTGTCTGTACAGTCAGTGTCTGTATCTTCGGTGTCTGTATCTTCGGTGTCTGTATCTTCGGTGTCTGTACAGTCAGTGTCTGTACAGTCAGTGTTTGTACAGTCAGTGTCTGTATCATTGGTGTCTGTATCTTCGGTGTCTGTACAGTCAGTGTCTGTATCATTGGTGTCTATATCTTCATTGTCTGTATCGTTGGTTTCTGTATAGTCAGTGACTGTATTGTTGGTGTCTGTATTGTCAGTGTCTGTAGCTTCAGTTGTCTGTATAGTCGGTGTCTATATCTTTGGTGTCTGTATAGTCAGTGTCTGTATCATCGGTATCTGTATCTTCGGTGTCTGTATCTTTGGTGTCTGTACAGTCAGTGTCTGTATCATCGATGTCTGTATCTTCGGTGTCTGTACAGTCAGTGTCTGTATCATCGGTGTCTGTATCTTCGGTGTCTGTATCTTCGGTGTCTGTACAGTCAGTGTCTGTATCATCGGTGTCTGTATCTTCGGTTTCTGTATCGTCAGTGTCTGTATCATCGGTGTCTGTATCTTCGGTGTCTGTATCTTCGGTGTCTGTACAGTCAGTGTCTGTATCTTCGGTGTCTGTATCTTCGGTGTCTGTATCTTCGGTGTCTGTACAGTCAGTGTCTGTATCATCGGTGTCTGTATCTTCGGTGTCTGTATCTTCGGTGTCTGTACAGTCAGTGTCTGTATCATCGGTGTCTGTATCTTCGGTGTCTGTACAGTCAGTGTCTGTATCATTGGTGTCTATATCTTCATTGTCTGTATCGTTGGTTTCTGTATAGTCAGTGACTGTATTGTTGGTGTCTGTATTGTCAGTGTCTGTAGCTTCAGTTGTCTGTATAGTCGGTGTCTATATCTTTGGTGTCTGTATAGTCAGTGTCTGTATCATCGGTGTCTGTATCTTCGGTGTCTGTATCTTCGGTGTCTGTACATTCAGTGTCTGTATCATCGGTGTCTGTATCTTCGGTTTCTGTATCGTCAGTGTCTGTATCATCGGTGTCTGTATCTTCGGTGTCTGTATCTTCGGTGTCTGTACAGTCTGTGTCTGTATCATCGGTGTCTGTATCTTCGGTGTCTGTATCTTCGGTGTCTTTACAGTCAGTGTCTGTATTGTCAGTGTCTGTAGCTTCAGTTGTCTGTATAGTCGGTGTCTGTATCTTCAGTGTCTGAATAGTCGGTGTCTGTATCTTCGGTGTCTGTATATTTGGTGTCTGTATCTTCGGTGTCTGTATCTTCAGTGTCTGTACTGTCGGTGTTTGTATAGTTGGTGTCTGTATCTTCGGTGTCTGTATCTTCGGTGTCTGTACAGTCAGTGTCTGTACAGTCAGTGTCTGTATCATCGGTGTCTGTATCTTCGGTGTCTGTATCTTCGGTGTCTGTACAGTCAGTGTCTGTATCATCGGTGTCTGTATCTTCGGTGTCTGTATCTTCGGTGTCTGTACAGTCAGTGTCTGTATCATCGGTGTCTGTATCTTCGGTGTCTATATCTTCGGTGTCTGTACAGTCAGTGTCTGTATCATCGGTGTCTGTATCTTTGGTGTCTGTATCTTCGGTGTCTGTACAGTCAGTGTCTGTATCATCGGTGTCTGTATCTTCGGTGTCTGTATCTTCGGTGTCTGTACTGTCAGTGTCTGTATCTTCGGTGTCTGTATCTTCGGTGTCTGTATCTTCGGTGTCTGTACAGTCAGTGTCTGTATCATCGGTGTCTGTATCTTCGGTGTCTGTACAGTCAGTGTCTGTATCATCGGTGTCTGTATCTTCGGTGTCTGTATCTTCGGTGTCTGTACAGTCAGTGTCTGTATCATCGGTGTCTGTATCTTCAGTGTCTGTATAGTTGGTGTCTGTATCTTCGGTGTCTATCGTTGGTGTCTGTATAGTTGGTGTCTGTATCTTCGGTATCTTATAGTCGGTGTCTGTATTTTTGGTGTCTGTATAGTTGGTGTCTGTATCATCGGTGTCTATCATTGGTGTCTGTATAATTGGTGTCTGTATCTTCGGTATCGTATAGTCGGTGTCTGTATAGTTGGTGTCTGTATCTTTGGTGTCTATCGTTGGTGTCTGTATAATTGGTGTCTGTATCTTCGGTATCTGTATAGTCGGTGTCTGTATCTTCGGTGTCGTATAGTTGGTGTCTGTATTTTAGGTGTCTGTATAGTCGGTGTCTGTATCTTCGGTGTCTGTATCTTCGGTGTCTGTATAGTCGGTGTCTGTATAGTCAGTGTCTGTATAGTCAGTGTCTGTATAGTCAGTGTCTGTATAGTCAGTGTCTGTATAGTCAGTGTCTGTATCTTCGGTGTCTGTATAGTCGGTGTCTGTATAGTCGGTGTCTGTATAGTCGGTGTCTGTATCTTCGGTGTCTGTATCTTCGGTGTCTGTATAGTCGGTGTCTGTATCTTCGGTGTCGTATAGTTGGTGTCTGTATTTTAGGTGTCTGTATAGTTGGTGTCTGTATCGTTGGCGTCTGTGTAGTCCGGGTCTGTATCGTCAGTGTCTGCATGTTCGGTGTCTGTATCGTCGATGTCTGTATCGGATAATCGCTGTATTAGCTGCTGTGACTCACATGCTGCTGTGCCTAGCAGTGACCGCTTGTCTGTTTCAATAATTGCAAATTTAACTGTGAATAATTGTGCATTCACTTCGACTTGCTGGTTACACGTTCCCACGTTGATTGGTGCGCCATGGTAGTCGGTAAGTTTGCAATCGTTATCCTCTATTCGTGGTTGAATCCACATCTTTAGCAGGTCTGCTTCACTGATTAAATTCGCTCTGTCACCTGTGTCCAGTTTGATGTTTGTATAGGTTTGCTTAATTATGAGCGGAATTGTCTAATTATCCAAGTGGCTTGCTATTTCTTCTTCTATTTTTGTGTTTCGTTGTTCAGCATTGATCATGTCCATGAAAAAAGAACCTTCCAGGCCCTCTGGTGCACTATTAAACTCAGTTTGCCTGTCCAGGGCTGTACTTTGCATAATTGATGAATCACTAATTTTATTAGCCTTGGCTATTACATTAACACTCTTAGGTTGCTGCGTTCTTGCAATTGACAGGCATTGCTGGGCAAAATGGTTTCTCTTGGAGCATCTGGTGCACGTTTTGCAATATGCAGGGCATTTTCTCGGGCTGTGAGTTCTGCTGCACCTCCGATATAAAATGGCGTCCTCTGAAAATGTCTCAAAATGGCCATCGCCCAGACCACGTTTCATGGAGCTGTATAAAATGTTGGTTAGGCCACAGCTAGAGCACTGTGTGCAATTCTGGGTCGCCACACTACAGGAAGGATATGATTGCACCAGAAAGGGTGCAGGGGAGATTCACCAGGATGTTGCCTGGGCTGGAGAGTTTCAGCTAAGAAGAGAGGCAAGTTAGGCTGGGCTTGTTCTCCTTAAAGCAGAGAAAGCTGAGGGGAACCTGATTGAGGTGTACAAAATTACAAGGGGCGTAGATAGGGGAGATAGGAAGAAACATTTCCTCTTAGTAGAGGGGTCAATAACCAGTGAGCATAGATTTACGGGAAGGAGCAGGAGGTTTAACAGGAATTTGAGGAAAATCCTTTTCACCCAGAGGGTGGTGGAAATCTGGAACTCACTGCCTGAAAGGGTAGTAGAGGGGTAATTCCTACATCATTTAAGAAACATTTAGATGAGTATTTGAAACATCATAGCATAGAAGTCAATATAGTAGGTGTTAGATTTCCGATGCAGGCATGATGGGCCAAAGAACCTCTTTCTGTGCGATGAAACTCTGTGACACAAACATTCCAGAAAGTGCAATAAAATCCAACATGTCTCCATGTTCCACTCTTTGGTGCCTCTATACAGCTTCAATAGGCAGCTGGTTTGTGATGCAGAACATGGCCAGCAGCACGGGTTCAATTCCTGTACCGGCTGAGGTTATTCAAGAAGGCCCCGCCTTCTCAACCTTGCCCTCACCGGAGGTGTGGTGATCCTCAGGTTAAATCACCACCAATCAGCTCTCCCCCTCAAAGGGGAAAGCAGCCAATGGTCATCTGGGACTATGGAGACTTTACCTTTACCTCACATTCCAATTCAGGCAATAGAATTCAACTTTTCTCTGTATAGCATGGACCTCTCTGAGGAGCCTTCATACAATTTCAATATTCTTGATGTCGACAAATACACTGAGGGACTGGAAAATTTGTTGAGACCCTCAGTGCTTGTGATGAACATTAAGCAACAAAAGCTAAAGGGTCACTCATAAGACCATAAGACATAGGAACAAATTGGGCCACTCAGCCCATCGATTCTGCTCCGCCATTCAATCATGGCTGATATTTTTCTCATCCCCATTCTCCTGCCTTCTCCCCATAACGCCTGACCCCCTTATTGATCAAAAACCTATCTCTCTCTGTTTTAAAGGCACTCAGTGATTTGGCCTCCACAGCCTTCTGCGGAAAAGAGTTCCACAGATTCACCACCCTCTGGCTGATGAAATTCCTCCTCGTCTCTGTTTTAAAGGATCGTCCCTTTAGTCTGAGACTCATGGCTCATTACATCCCAGACTGACCGTGGGTGAAGCTTGGAGGAGACCTCTTCACCCTCACTTGTACTGATTATATTGTCACAGTTGTCTACTATTTAGACTACTGTGAGTTAGGTTTGCTCATATCAATGACAACCGATGCACATTTCAGTCAATATGTCATTCCCAATATTGCAATGAGCGGCACAGTGGTTAGCACTGCTGCCTCACAGATCCAGGGTCCCAGGTTCAATTCCGGCCTCGGATGGCTGTCTGTGTGGTGTCTGCACGTTCTCCCCATGTGTGTGTGGGTTTCCTCCGGGTGCTCCGGTTTCCTCCCACAGTCCAAAGATGTGCAGGTTAGGTGGATTGGCCACACTAAATTGCCCCTTAGTGTCCAAATGTTAGGTGGGGTTGCTGGGTCACGGGGATAGGGTGGAGGCGTGGGCTTAAGGAGGGTGCTCTTTTCAAGGGCCGGTGTAGACTCGATGGGCCGAATGGCTTCCTTCTGCACTGTAAACTCTATGCCTCTATGAGTGACAATCGCCCTCAGTTCATGAGTGACTTAGAGCACTTAATGAATGGAAAATTCAGCACTACAATTCATCTCCACACGATCCCCAATCAAACAAAAAGGCCGAGTCAATGGTGATAATTGCCAAGAGAATCACAGAACTGTTGACTAAGTCCCCGGGACCTGATGGGATTTATCCTAGGATTCTCTGGGAGGCCAGGGAAGAGATTGCTGGACCTTTGGCTTTGATTTTTATGTCATCATTGGCTACAGGAATAGTGGCAGAGGACTGGAGGACAGCAAATGTGGTCCCTTTGTTCAAAAAGGGGAGCAGAGACAACCCCGGCAACTATAGACCGGTGAGCCTCACGTCTGTAGTGGGTAAAGTTTTGGAAGGGATTATAAGAGACAAGATTTATAATCATCTAGATAGGAATAATATGATCAGGGATAGTCAGCATGGCTTTGTGAAGGGTAGGTCATGCCTCACAAACCTTATTGAGTTCTTTGAGAAGGTGACTGAACAGGTAGATGAGGGTAGAGCAGTTGATGTGGTGTATATGGTTTTCAGTAAAGCGTTTGATAAGGTTCCCCACGGTAGGCTATTGCAGAAAATACGGAGGCTGGGGATTGAGGGTGATTTAGAGATGTGGATCAGAAATTGGCTAGCTGAAAGAAGACAGAGGGTGGTGGTTGATGGGAAATGTTCAGAATGGAGTACAGTCACAAGTGGAGTACCACAAGGATCTGTTCTGGGGCCGTTGCTGTTTGTCATTTTTATCAATGACCTAAAGGAAGGCGCAGAAGGGTGGGTGAGTAAATTTGCAGACGATACTAAAGTCGGTGGTGTTGTCGATAGTGTGGAAGGATGTAGCAGGTTACAGAGGGATATAGATAAGCTGCAGAGCTGGGCTGAGAGGTGGCAAATGGAGTTTAATGTAGAGAAGCGTGAGGTGGTTCACTTTGGAAGGAATAACAGGAATGCGGAATATTTGGCTAATGGTAAAGTTCTTGAAAGTGTGGATGAGCAGAGGGATCTAGGTGTCCATGTACATAGATCCCTGAAAGTTGCCACCCAGGTTGATAGGGTTGTGAAGAAGGCCTATGGAGTGTTGGCCTTTATTGGTAGAGGGATTGAGTTCCGGAGTCGGGAGGTCATGTTGCAGCTGTACAGAACTCTGGTACGGCCGCATTTAGAGTATTGCGTACAGTTCTGGTCACCGCATTATAGGAAGGACGTGGAGGCTTTGGAGCGGGTGCAGAGGAGATTTACCAGGATGTTGCCTGGTATGGAGGGAAAATCTTATGAGGAAAGGCTGATGGACTTGAGGTTGTTTTCGTTGGAGAGAAGAAGGTTAAGAGGAGACTTAATAGAGGCATACAAAATGATCAGGGGGTTCGATAGGGTGGACAGTGAGAGCCTTCTCCCGCGGATGGAAATGGCTGGCACGAGGGGACATAACTTTAAACTGAGGGGTAATAGATATAGGACAGAGGTCAGAGGTAGGTTCTTTACGCAAAGAGTAGTGAGGCCGTGGAATGCCCTACCTGCTACAGTAGTGAACTCGCCAACATTGAGGGCATTTAAAAGTTTATTGGATAAACATATGGATGATAATGGCATAGTGTAGGTTAGATGGCTTTTGTTTCGGTGCAACATCGTGGGCCGAAGGGCCTGTACTGCGCTGTATTGTTCTATGTTCTATGTTCTATGTTACAGTACAGTAGGCCATTTGACCTGAACTGGCTCTCTAAATGAGCCAGTGCCAGTGCCAGCCAATGGCACTTAGTGCCATTTCCCCGCCTCCTTCCCTGAACGCTGCACATTCTTCCTTTTCAGATAACAGTCTAATTCCCTTTTGAATGCTTAGATTGAACAAAAAGAATCGTAAAAAGGTCGTTTAGATCCAGTACACAAGTGTACAGGGCGACCTCAGAGTGCAGAAACACTCTTACTGAAAGCATGGAAAGTAGTCCAGTCCAATGACTAATGGCACTTCACAGCCAGATTACTCCTCTCACAGTGAGAAAATGACTGAGGCTAGAAGGAGTGACACGGGTGTGTGACAAGATCAAAGTGAAATGCCAGAAAGCCAAATTTCACTTTGATAAAGCTGCCAAATCATCATTGTCAGAGCTGAGAGTTGGAGAGCCGAGTGTGAACATTCAACGCTGTCAACGAAAGACAGCCCACATGGCAACTTGGAAGCTATGTAGAAAAGCTGTTACCATGATCATACATAGTGAAAGTGAACAACGTGATTTTTCTTGACCACGGAAGATATCTACGTGTAAGCAGGGAAACTGCTCTTTCACAGTAGACAGCTGATGAGGCAGATTTGATTTCACCACCCGAATGACCATCAGTCCCAGAGGTCAACCATTCCCAACAATTACCACAGCAGCAAAATTCCCCAGAGAGGCAATGTCACCCCAGAAACCAGAAGAAACCAAACCAACGGGTCCCTCCACAGGTGAGACGGGAGAATCCCGGCCAGTGTGTGTAGTGTGTGCGGTGAATGTATTGCTGCTACAATTCACCACTATATTATATTGTATTATGTTGATGCCCTTGTGGGATCCGCCTGTGGCTCCGCCCCCTCGGGGGTGGTATATAGATCTGCAGCCTGTCGGCGACACTCAGTACAGAGCAGTCGCAGGCAGGCACAGATCTAGCTGATTAAAACCACTGTTCACTTCCACTAATCATCTTGTGTGAATTGATGGTTGCATCAATTTAATAAGCTAAGATATCGCAATGGAAGCCGCCCTCAAACCTGATCGACTGGAACTCAACCCACAGGCAGCTGAAGTCAAAGGAATCTTTTCACACTGGCTCCGCTGCTTTGAGGCCTACCTCGCCGCCTCCTCCTCGCCCACCGTCACAGAGGCACAGAAACTGAGTCTCCTCCACGCCCGGGTGAGCCACAGAATCTCTGTACTAATCGAAGACGCGACCACGTACACAGACGCGGTCGCGATCCTGAAAAGACATTACGTGAGGCCGGTGAACGAAGTGTTCGCGCGGCATCTCCTCACCACACATCGTCAACGCCCCGGGGAATCGCTGGAGGAATATCTACGCGATCTGAAGGTACTCACTCGAAACTGCAACTACAAGGATGTCACGGCCTCGCAGCACATGGAACTCGCCATCCGGGACACCTATGTGGCTGGAGTCCGGTCCAACATGTCAGACAGCGCCTGCTCGAAAAGGGCGCCCTCGACCTAGAAGAGACGGTAAAAATATCCACCTCATTAGAGGTAGCCTTCCAGAGCCTAAATGCTTTCCCCTCCAACCACGCGATATCCT
Organism: Scyliorhinus torazame; assembly: GCF_047496885.1. Taxonomy (NCBI): domain Eukaryota; kingdom Metazoa; phylum Chordata; class Chondrichthyes; order Carcharhiniformes; family Scyliorhinidae; genus Scyliorhinus; species Scyliorhinus torazame. Next base: position 339,024,343 of record NC_092708.1, read on the forward strand.
CGTGGGCGCCGGAGGCGCGACCATCACCCGACCCGAAGGTGTCCCAGGCCTGTACCGCACAGCTGCCCGCCCAACCCGGGGGGCCGCCTTGCTATTTCTGCAGTCAGAACCAGCAACCCAGCAGCGTTGCCCAGCTCGGAACGCGACCTGCAGCGACTGCGGCAAGAACGGACATTTTGCCAAAGTCTGCTTGGCCCAACCCAAAGTTCCAAAATCGCAGGCCCGACTCACAGACTCACAGGCCCGCAGACCCCACAGTGTGGCTGCGTGTCTGCCAGTAACGCCCCCTTTTGACGCGTCATCCGCCTCGTGCTATCCGTGGGGCAGCCATCTTTAACCCTACCCGACACGTACGACTCATGGGGGCCGCCATCTTCAACGCCATCTTCAACGCCACCCGACACGTGCGACCGACGGGGGCCGCCATCTTGGCCGCCATCTTCAACGCCGCCCGACACGTGCGACCGATGGGGGCCGCCATCTTGGGACCACCCCGCTACCACCGACCACGCCGGCTACCCGCAGCTTGGCGCTGTCACTCTCGACCAGTCACTGCCCAAGCACCTCAGGAACTCGATGATGACTGTCGAGGTCAATGGGCACGAAACGCCCTGTCTGTTTGACTCTGGGAGCACGGAGAGCTTCATCTATCCGGACACGGTAAGGCGCTGTTCCCACCAGATTTCTCCTGCATCCCAAACAATCTCCCTTGCTTCAGGATCACATTCAGTGCAGATCCGGAGGTACTGTGTCATGAACCTAGCGATACAGGGCGCCGAGTACGCCGATTTTAAACTCTATGTCCTCCCCCATCTCTGCGCTCCTCTCTTGTTAGGACAGGATTTCCAGTGGAACCTTAGAAGCCTGACCCTGAAGTTCAGCGGGCTCCTACCCCCTCTCACTGTATGTAGCCTCGCGACCCTTAAGGTCACCCCTCCCCCGCTCTTCACGAACCTCACCTCAAACTGTAAATGCGTCGCCACCAGGAGCAGGCAGTACAGTGCCCAGGACAGGACTTGTATCAAGTCAGAGGTCCAGCGGCTCTTGAGGCAGGGGATCATCGAGGCCAGTAATAGCCCCTGGAGAGCCCAAGTGGTGGTCGTCAGGACCGGGGAAAAGAACCGGATGGTTGTAGACTACAGCCAGACTATAAATCGGTACACGCAACTCGAGGCGTACCCCCGTCCCCGCATAGCGGACATGGTTAATCAGGTTGCACACTACCGGGTTTTCTCCACGGTAGATCTGAAGTCCGCATACCACCAGCTTCCGATCCGCCCGGAAGATCACCACTACACTGCCTTTGAGGCAGACGGCCGCCTCTTCCACTTCCTCAGGGTCCCCTGCGGCATCACTAACGGGGTCTCGATATTCCAAAGAATGATGGGCCGAATGGTTTACCAGTACGGGCTGCGGGCCACGTTCCTGTACTTGGATAACGTCACTATCTGCGGCCATGATCAGCAGGACCACGACACTAACCTTCAGAAGTTCCTCCAAACCGCCCAAGCCCTCAATCTCACCTACAACAAGGAGAAATGCGTTTTCCGCACAACCCGCCTAGCCATCCTCGGCTATGTCGTGAAAAACAGAGTCCTAGAGCCCAACCCCGACCGCGTGCACCCCCTCCTGCAACTTCCCCTTCCCACTGCCCCAAGGCTCTGAAACAATGCCTGGGGTTCTTCTCATATTATGCCCAGTGGGTCCCCAACTATGCGGACAAAGCCCGCCTACTTATCAAAGCCACCATCTTTTCCCCCACGACTGAGGCCCGCCTGGCCTTCAGCCGCATCAAGGCAGTCATTACCAAGGCCACGATGCACGCGGTGGACGAGTCCATCCCCTTCCAGGTGGAGAGCGACGTGTCGGATGTCGCCCTGGCTGCTACCCTTAACCAGGCAGGCAGGCCCGTGACCTTCTTTTCCCGCACCCTCAACGCCTCCGAGATTCAACATTCCTCGGTTGAAAAGGAAGCTCAAGCCATTGTGGAAGCTGTGCGGCATTGGAGGCACTACCTGGCCGGTAGGAGGTTCACCCTCGTCACCGACCAACGGTCGGTCGCCTTTATGTTCAACAACACACAGCGGGGCAAGATCATGAATGATAAAATCTTGAGGTGGAGAATCAAACTCTCCGCCTATAATTACAACATCGTGTATCGTCCTGGGAAGCTCAATAAGCCCCCAGATGCCCTGTCCCGTGGCACATGCGCCAGCGTGCAAGATTACTGACTTCGGGCCATCCACAATGACCTCTGTCACCCAGGGGTCACCCGGCTTCTCCACTTAATCAAGGCCCGCAACCTGCCCTACTCCACCGAGGCGGTCAGGGACATGACCAGGGACTGCCAAGTCTGCGCGGAGTGCAAGCCGCCCACCTGGTGAATAAGCCATAAGACAAGGCCCACCTGGTGAAGGCATCCCCCCCTTTGAGCGCCTCAGCATCGATTTCAAAGGGCCCCTACCCTCCACTGACTGCAACGTGTATTGTCTCAACGTCGTTGACGAATACTCCCGTTTCCCCTTTGCCACCCCATGCCCCGACATGACCGCAGCCACTGTCATTAAGGCCCTGCACAGCATCTTCACCCTGTTCGGTTTCCCCACTTACATCCACAGTGACCGGGGCTCCTCATTTATGAGCGACGAACTGCGTCAGTATCTGCTCGGTAAGGGCATTACCTTGAGCAGGACTACCAGTTACAACCCCCGGTTAAACGGACAGGTGGAGAGGGAGAACGCGACGGAATGGAAGGCCGTCCTTCTGGCCCTACTGTCTGGAAGTCTCCTGGTTTCCCGCTGGCAGGAGGTCCTCCCGACGCGCTCCATTCCATTCGGTCGCTCCTCTGCACAGCCACAAACGTTACCCCTCACGACCGTCTATTTGTCGTCCCCAGAAAATCCACCTGCGGGGTCTCACTTCCATCCTGGCTGACAACACCGGGGCCTGTCCTCCTCCAGAAGCACTTGAGGAACCATAAGTCCGACCCCCTGGTCGAGAGGGTCCAGCTCCTTCACGCCAACCCTCAGTATGCCTACATGGCGGACCACGACGGCCGACAAGATACAGTCTCCCTCCGGGATCTGGCTCCCGCCGGTTCCCCAGCGACCATCACCTACGCCTCCCCCCCCCCCTACACCGAACACCGTCTCCACCTCTACACGGCCTACACCCCCCCTCCCCCCATCGCCGATCCACCTTAATGAAGCTCCAGATGACACGCCTCTGGAGTCAACGAGCCCAACACCAGTGCCCGCGGCGAAGCCGGAGCTGAGGCGATCACAGAGAACGATCAAGGCGCCGGACAGACTCGATCTGTGAGCCCATTTAACCCCCGCAGGACTTCAATTTTTTAACGGGGGTGAATGTGGTGAACGTATTGCTGCTACAATTCACCACTGTATTGTATTATGTTGATACCCTTGTGGGCTCCGCCTGTGGCTCCGCCCCCTCGGGGGTGGTATATAGATCTGCAGCCTGTAGGCAGCACTCAGTCCAGAGCAGTCGCAGGCAGGCACAAATCTAGCTTATTAAAACCACTGTTCACTTCCACTAATCATCTCGTGTGAATTGCTGGTCGCATCAGTGTGTGTAGGAGCAGGTGAAATTGGAACAAACTTAATAAAACAAAGTGTTTAGTTCATGCGTGATCATTTTCTTTGTGGACTATGTATGCCGAATAATTTTCAAATAGGGCATTCACATTTTATTGCTTTCTATGAAAAGGGGATGTTTGGATAAATACCTTTGTACATTGTGGTGTGCCATATTCATGCCATCTCTGAATAATGGTTCGGGGCAGTAACCTTTGTTTATACGTTGCACACAACGCTTACCTTCCACTTTGAACAAGATCCAGGAAGATCCCGAGTTTCCAGTAGCATCAACAAACTGACAACAGAAAACCCCCTCCTACCAATGAAATCTCACGTTGTGTCAACTTGCATGTAGTGTTTGCCCCCTTTATGGGGTCATCTGTCCAGAGGGTCAGGGGACCTGGATAACCTGTCAGGGGTCAGGGTGGGGAATCGCCCTAGCAAACGGAGGTTTCTGCATCGGTTCAATCCTGGAAGCTGACTTGCAGCCACGAGTTCACAATGCAAGACTCTGCATTGTAGCTATATGTAAATTCACAGTTGTTATTTACCTAACTGGTGAACAGGAAACATTACACCACAGCTGAGCTGTTTACAAATCCCTGAACTGCACGGCCTCCCAATACTCCATGCCTATAAAAAGCAGCAAGAAATACTACTTCAGCTCCCAAGCCACTTAGATTCTTAAATTAAAACGTGTAAACTATTATATTAAATTACTTTGATATCAAAATGGTCCGGAAACAAAAACACATGGAGGAAAGATGGAATAGTCTACAGCACGTGTCTGTGTCGGATGTGCATCAGCCCTTCAGAGATTCATTAATCGCTTATGCACGCTGGATTTGGCAATGACATCACACAATGCATTAATTCATGACTAGAACTAGCCTCCATTTATTTGGAATATACAGGAGGAGGGGGATTTGAGCTTATTAAATGTCAAGATATTTATAGTAAACATTGAAGCCATTGTAAAAATATTCTGAACAAATGGTGGTTGTTTTTTCACCTGAGGTACGCATTCTTCACCCATCTCTTCATTGATCTGACTCAGGTGCATCTTCTTCATGCCACCTGAAGGGATAGGTGTAGAGTCAGCAATGTCACGACATTCTGGTATCAGAGATGTCCCCCATAATCACAACATCCTGCTCTCATGCTCCACAAGACAAGAGCTGCCTTTGAGGCTTCAGGTCATCATTTCCAGTTCAGAGAAAAATATTTTGCATGTAACACCTGTTTGATCATAGGACTGTGAAAAAAAAAACTTCATGAATATATTTTGGTTGGTCCACTGTATTAGGTTATTTTACTGGCATTATTTTTTTTAACTTTACAATGATGCCCCTGGCTTTCATCAAAGTGTCCACGCCGTCGTGAACGCCATCGAGGTTCACGACGGCGCGAAACGGCCCCGATCCCGACCGATTCAGGCCCCGACAATGGGCTAGGATCGGGGCTGCGTCATCTACACCCGCCAGGCCTTGTCGTCGCGTAAAGGCGGCGCCGCATAGCTGACGTGGCCAGCGCCGCATAACTGACGTCACCCGCGCATGCGTGGTTGCCGTCCTCTCTGAGTCTGCCCCGCAAGAAGATGGCGGACGGATCTTGCGGGGCCGCGGAAGGAAGGAGGTCCTCCTTCAGAGAGGACGGCCCGACGATCGGTGGGCACCGATCGCGGGCCATGCCACATTTGAGGTACCCCCCGGTGCAGGATCCCCCCCCCCCCCCCCCGCAGGCCATCCCCCCAGCATTCCCGCGCTATTCCCGAAATTTTGGCGGTCCAGGCGATTCTCCCAACCGGCGCGGGAGTGGAGAATGTCGCCCAGTGTGTCTGTAAAATATAGATACCCTGGTTCCTGTAGGCAATATTCAACAATGTTCAACTACAGGATGCATCGCAAGCACTTTTATCTGAAAATACGTGGCTGGCTGCAACCACCTCCTCTATAGTGACGGCACATGCAAAAGCACTGACCTTTATCCTATCAAAGAAACATCAATGACCTCACAAACCTGAACGTTCATGTGTTCCTTTGAAAGTAACATCATTAGCTGGAAATCAGCACTGGCAGCTTTAAGTCATGCTCCCATTCTTCGAATAGCTTCTAAATACAAGGGTTCACTATGTCAGCATTATTAGACCCCAACTCAAGTTAACTGCTCCCCCCCACCCTGTTTATTACCAGCCCCAAACCAATATTTTAATCTGTGGCAATTATGCAAATCCCCTCACAGAGAACACAACAGGGGATTCCCAGTGCACCGCCGCTGTTGACACCAACCTATGCAGGGACTCTCCATGCATGGACACCCTCAGTCTTAACTACTGCCAGCAACAGCATTGCTTTAGGGGCTGATTGAGGTGATCGAGAGGAGGGTCGACAGAAGTATTCAAAATCATGAGGGGTCTGGACAGAGTGGGAAGGGAGAGACTGTTGCCCCTCATGAAAGGATTGAGAACCAAAGGGCAAAGATTTAAGGTAATTAGCAAAAGAAGCAAAAGTGACCTGAGAAAACTCTTTTACACATAATGAGTGTTTGGGGTCTGGGCTGCACTGCCTGAGAAAGTCATCATCATATCGTAGAATTTACAGTGCAGAAGGAGGCCATTCGGCCCATCGAGTCTGCACCGGCTCTTGGAAAGAGCACCCTACCCAAGGTCAACACCTCCACCCTATCCCCATAACCCAGTAACCCCACCCAACACTAAGGGCAATTTTGGACACTAAGGGCAATTTATCATGACCAATCCACCTAACCTGCACATCTTTGGACTGTGGGAGGAAACCGGAGCACCCGGAGGAAACCCACGCACACACAGGGAGGATGTGCAGACTCCGCACAGACAGTGACCCAAGCCGGAATCGAACCTGGGACCCTGGAGCTGTGAAGCAATTGTGCTAACCACTATGCTACCATGCTGCCCGTAGAGGTAAGGTTGTGGTAGAGGTAGGGTTCACTCAAGGGAACTAGACTGTTATCTGAAACGTAAAAACGTGCAGGGCTATGGGGAGAATCCAGGACAATGGCACTGAGAGGATTGCTCATTCGGAGAACCGGTGCAGACACGATAGGCCGAAAGGCCTCCTTCGACACTGTACCATTTCTGTGATTCTGATAACCCTTCATCATAAATTGTTCTTCATTCCTGGATGTGGACGATGGTTGATGCTTTAGACTGCTACTTGCTCCCTGTTAGGTTTCTCTCTTTTTTATTGCAAGTGCCAAAGTAGGAATTAATGTGCTACATGAGTTGCACTGGGAGAAATGGCCAATCAAACAGTTGACTTCCTGATTGCTGCCCAGCTGCTGTAGACTCCCGTGAACAGTTTTGTCAGAACACGTTCCAAGTGTCCATTGGCTTTAGCCATCTTTTCGTATCTGCTACAGAAACAAAAGCTGACGGAACAGAAATTTCCAAATCCAGACTTGGTGCAGTGTGGGCAGCCCATTTCAGACATTTCTTTGACAGCTACTTATTTCGCTTGCAGTTGCCCTCAGGTAGGTTCAGGGATGAGTTGAGCAAGGAAGCGCAGCTGATGGGAGTCTGCCAGGGAGAGGCTCCCCTGCTCTTCGTTACTACAAGTCTCGTGTGTTGCACATTATCTTTTTTTAAATAAATTTAGAATATCCAATTCATTTTTTCCAATTAAGGGGCAATTTAGCGTGGCCAATCCACCAACCCTGCACATTTTTTGAGTTGTGGGGGCAAAACCCATGCAAACACGGGGAGAATCCACACGGACAGTGACCCAGAGCTGGGATCGAACCTGGGACCTCGGCGCCGTGAGGCAACCGTGCTAACCACTTTCACCACCGTGCTGCCCTGTGTTGCACATTATCAAAAGCTTTTTAAAAATTGGTGCCAACTGCATCCACTGATTTTCCTTAACTTAGCCTCTTCGATATTTTTTCAAAGAATTCTAAAAGTTGTGTGAGATATGGGGCGTCATTCTCCGACCCCCCGCCGGGTCGGAGAATGGCCGTTGGCCGCCGTGAATCCCGCCCCCGCCCCCGCCGAAGTCTCCAAAGGGAGAAAAGTCGGCGGGGCGTTAATGGCGCCGCTCCCGCGGAGAATGTCACGGGTCTGCGCAAGGCAGCCGATTTTCGGCCTGCCGATATTCTCCCTTCCGGATGGGCCGAAGTCCCGTCGACGTGATGACCGTTCACGTCGACGTCAATCAAACCTCCTTTTCATCGGCGTGACCCGGTGCTCCAGGTTCACGCCGACCAGCGAGGAGGTGAGTGACGGCCTGGGGGGTTGGCTCTGGGCAGGAAATGGCGTGGCCGCAGACTGATTGCGTGAGGAGAGGTGTGTCTCGGCTTGTGTGTGTGTGCGGCGGGGGGGGGGGGGGTGGTTAGAGTAGGCTGGGCTCCGGGGGAGTGCCGGGAGGGGGTCCGTGCCGGGGTGGAGGTTGGGGGTTGGGGGGGGTCCGTGCCGGGGTGGAGGTTGGGGGGGGGGTCCGTGCCGGGGTGGAGGTTGGGGGGGGGCGGGGTCCGTGCTGGGGTGGAGGTTGGGGAGGGGGTCCGTGCCGGGGTGGAGGTTGGGGAGGGGGTCCGTGCCGGGGTGGAGGTTGGGGGGGGGGTCCGTGCTGGGGTGGAGGTTGGGGAGGGGGTCCATGCCGGGGTGGAGGTTGGGGGTTGGGGGGGGGGGGGGTCCGTGCTGGGGTGGAGGTTGGGGAGGGGGTCCGTGCCGGGGTGGAGGTTGGGGGGGGGGTCCGTGCTGGGGTGGAGGTTGGGGAGGGGGTCCGTGCCGGGGTGGAGGTTGGGGAGGGGGGTCCGTGCCAGGGTGGAGGTTGGGGGGGGGGTCCGTGCTGGGGTGGAGGTTGGGGGTTGGGGAGGGGGGTCCGTGCCAGGGTGGAGGTTGGGGGGGCAAATGAGTTGGTCCACCTGGCCAGGTGCCAGCCTCCAACAGTTGGACCCATGCGGTCCATGCCACCTGGCTGGGGGGAGGAGGGGATATGGGCAATGATGACATGTCGTCGTTCCCCTCCCCCCCACCAGGCCGTCATGTTTTCAGACCATCCAGCGATGTTGGCCGCCGTGGTGGCAGCCGCTCATGTCTATGTTGCCCTGGATGAGGAGGAGGAGGAGGAGGAGGAGGAGCGTGCCAGAGAGGCGGCGCAGGCTGCCGCAGAGGGGCAGGCGGCAGCCGCCCAGGCTGGAGGGACACCTGACCGACAGGACGAGGAGGGGGAGGAGGACGTCGTGGCCCCACGGCAACGGAGGCACCCCGAGGGCGCCCCGTGTGTACCGGCCCCGGCAGTCATACCAGGACCTCACGGACCGGGAATGCAGAAGGAGACTCCGGATGAGCCGGGAAACCGTGGCACACATCTGCCACCTGCTGGCACACCTGTCACCGCGTGGCACTGGCGGGGGACACCCTCTCCCCGTGTCCGTCAAGGTTACGGTGGCCCAGAACTTTTATGCAACGGGGTCATTCCAGGCACCGAGTGGGGACCTGTCCGCCATATCGCAGACATCGGTGCATCGGTGCATCCGGGCAGTGACAGATGCCCTTTATGCCATGGCGCACCGCTACATCCGCTTCCCCGTGGACCCCGGCCAGCCAAGATGCCCGGGCCGTGGGCTTCTCTACTGTTGCCGGGTTCCCCATGGTCCAGGGCGCGATCGATGGGATGCACGTCGCCGTGCGGCCACCTGCAGATAACAGGGCCGTGTTCACTAATAGGAAGGGGACCTATTCAATGAACGTACAGGTGGTCTGCGACCACCGCATGATGATCCTGCACGTCTGCGCCCGTCACCCAGGCAGTGTACACGACTCATTCGTGTTGTCGCGGTCATCCATCCCCGGCATGTACGAGGGACGCCATCCCCGGCTGAGGGGCTGGTTGCTGGGCGACAGGGGGCTACCCATTGCGATCGTGGCTGATGACGCCTATACGGAGGCCACGCAATGAGGCGGAGAACCGCTACAATGATGCCCATGTAGCGACAAGGGGAGTGATCGAGAGGTGCTTTGGCGTGCTGAAGATGCGTTTCAGGTGCCTGGACCTCTCTGGGGGCGCCCTCCAGTATCGGTCAGATAGGGTCGGCCGCATCATTGTGGTGTGCTGCGTCCTGCACAACATAGCCCAGCAGAGGGGCGATGTGCCGCAGGCAGAGGAGGGCGGAGTGGAGGAGCAGCAGGAAGAGGCGCAGTCCTCCCCAGATGAGGGGGATGGGGGCAATGGTCAGGGCAGACGGGGTAGACACAGGCGGGTGGCTGTCCACCGTTACCGGCTGGCCCAGCGGGCACGGGACAGACTGATAGACGCCCGCTTCACTGACTAGATGGGCGTGGGAATCGGGTAGTATGGCCACAGACCGCACACCATGACAACAGCCGACCACCCACACCCCCCCACCCATCCACCCACCCAGCACCCTCACCCCCCTCCCCAACCCCACACACCCCACCCGCATGCACACCACCCCCCCACCCCCAATTGCCGATCCACCAGCGGCACAACGGGCCGGGCTCACCCAGTTGCGGGTGGACGCGTGTCTATCGCAGGCCATGGAGGATGATGACAACCCGCCTCCGATGAGCTCCTGGCTCTACATCATTGGACTATGTCTGACCCATGGCCACAGTACCACCATCCACCCGGACCATCCCTGCATGCGGCTGTGACACTGCAGCGCACGGTCCCGTCCTCTGCCCGGGGGATGTTGATGGCGGCCCAGGGGGAAGGGGGCAGACTCACCTGGGGCTGAGGTAAGACCACCCCTCACACACACACTTGCGCTCAACGTACATGACACGCCCGCACACTTTGGACAGAGCACAAAGGCAGCTTCGGTAGGTGTAACATTGACTTTAATAACCAAAGGAGTTCATACACGTGCCCTAGCCCCCTAAAACTCATCTGTGCCCTGCACCCGTGCCAACTTACTCAGTGTCTAATTGTTTGGCCTTACGGGCCCTTTGACTACGTCTACGTGGTTCCCCAGACGGTACAGCAGAACTGGAGGTGGACTCCTGTGATTCCTGCCCTCTGACACCGGATCCCTTTGGCGGCCGTTTCCTGAGGCGTCCTGGCCTAGATGGGCCAGGCTGCGGCCCGGGCGACTGGGGATGGCGAGCTGCCAGCCTGTCCTGCCCGTTGCCCACCCGATGCACCTGGGACGGAAGGGGGGGGGGAGTCCGAGGTGTCGCGGTGTACCGGGACCTCCCCTACAGAGGGAGCCGGGACGGACCACACCACCTCCTCCTCCCTCGGGGTGCCCGATGGCCCCCAGGCCTCTACATGGGTGGGGGATGCGAACGGACTGGCCATCCGACGCGCCCCCGATATCTGGCGCTGCCAGTCCTGGAGGCCCGTGCTGGTATCGACAGGGGTCTGCAGGTTTGCAGCCATGGAGCCCAGGGGGTTGTCGAACCCTGTCTGCGACAGTGCGACGCCAGCTCGCACATGGCCACTGGCGCCGATGCCCTCAGCGATGGCCTGCTGAGACTGGGGCCATGGCCTGCTGAGACTGGGCCATGGCCTGCAGAGACTGGGCCATGGCCTGCAGAGACTGGGCTATGGCCTGCTGAGACTGGGCCATGGCCTGCTGAGACTGGGCTATGGCGTTGAGCGCCTCTGCCATCTGGCGCTGGCACTGGCTCATGGCCTCCTGTGAGAGGGCAGCCATTTCCTGGGCCACAGACGCCGCCTGCACGGAAGGCCCCAGGCCTCGCAAACCGTTCCCCATGTCTGACACCGTCGCACCCATTGCCTCCACCGCGGACGCCACCCGTGCGGTGTCAGCCTGGGTGGCACGCATGACCGGGACCACTCCCAGCTCCTGGACGCGGGTGGACTCCTCCACCTGCGACCGCAGCCGCCGCAAGCCACCCGTCACCCTATTCGCTCGTCTCCGTGTCGGTGGTTGCATCGGATCTATGTGTGGGTGTGGTAACTGCAGGAACCCGGGATCCATCTGGGCGGCAGATGTTCGCTTGGCCTGGGCTGCCCTCCGACCGCCCGGTCCCTCTGCTGCTCCTACCTCCACCTGCTGTACCGGGACGGCTGTGTTGTGCGCACCAGTGAGTGTACCAGACGCCTCATCACTAAAGTGCCCAACCGTGGTGAGTGTTTCTGCGATGGTGGAGGGTGTTGGTGACAGCAGTGGCGTTGTGTCGTGCTCTTCGTCCCACTCTGAGTCCATGGCACTTTGGGGTGGGGGGTTCGTCTCCACCCATCCACTCTGAGTCACTGTCCGGTATTTCGTCTTCCCGGGTAGGGGTGTCCTGGGTAGTGCTGTCCCGGGTAGTGCTGTCCCGGGTAGTGCTGTCCCGGGTAGTGCTGTCCCGGGTAGGGGTGTCCTGGGTAGTGGTGTCCCGGGTAGGGGTGTCCTGGATAGTGGTGTCCTGGGTAGTGGTGTCCTGGCTCGGATGTGACGGGGGCCTGTGGCTGCCCCCCTCATCGCTGGGTGGTCGCTCCCGCACGTGACGGGGGTGTCGTCTCCCTGTTGCTCCAGGTCTCTCCGTCTCCCGTGGTCTCCGAGGGGCATCCTGCGGGCGTCGCATGCTGGAGGGTGCGGGTCTCTCCGTCTCCCGTGGTCTCCGAGGGGCATCCTGCGGGCGGTCTGCATCTGCGGGGATGGGTGCCTGGACGTTTGATCCTGCGATACACAATGAAGCATGCATGGTTAGACACGCAGGCAGTGATCAGGTGATACGGGGGAGGGGGATATAATGGAGGGGGGATATGGGGACGGGCTGTTGGTGGCTCACTTGCTCGTGGGCCCCCGACCTCTGCATCAGCAACCTCCCGGTCCTCAGGTCCGCCAGCCAGTTCCAGGGCCCTTTCCTCGTGTATGGTCAGTGGCCTCTCATCAGCGGGCCCTCCTCCAGTCCTCACATGCTCCCTATTGTTGTGTGCGCGCTTCTCCTGTGGGGGGGGGGGGGTGGTGGCAGGGGTAAAAGGCAACTGTGTTAGGCAGGTATATGAATGCACGCCATCGGTTGCGCGTGCATTGCAGAGGTTAAGGTTAGGGCTGGATTCAATTGGGGATATGGGGGATATGGGGAGGGGGGATATGGGGGAGGGGAGGGATATGGGGGAGGGGGGATATGGGGGAGGGGGGATATGGGGGAGGGGGGGGGATATGGGGGAGGGGGATATGGGGGATATGGGGGAGGGGGATATGGGGGAGGGGGGATATGGGGGAGGGGGATATGGGGGAGGGGGGATATGGGGAGGGGGATATGGGGGAGGGGGGATATGGGGGATATGGGGGAGGGGGATATGGGGGAGGGGGATATGGGGGATATGGGGGAGGGGGGATATGGGGGAGGGGGGATATGGGGGAGGGGGATATGGGGGAGGGGGGATATGGGGGAGGGGGGATATGGGGGAGGGGGGATATGGGGGATATGGGAGGGGGGGATATGGGGGGATATGGGGGAGGCTCACCCTGCCTGCTCTGACGAGGTTGTTCACCTTCTTGTGGCACTGGGTGCCTGTCCGTGGTGTTTGGGCCACAGCGGTGACGGCCTCTGCCACCTCCCTCCACAGACGCCGGCTGTGGCGTGGGGCCAACTCTGCGGCCGTGCCCGGGATACAGGGCGTCCCTCCTCTGCTCCACCGCGTCCAGGAGCGCCTCCACATTGCGTGACTCGAACCTCGGGGCTGAGCGACGGCCCAGCCATCAAGTCGGGTGTTGCGGTCGGGTGTTCCGGTCGGGTGGGGGGGAGCTGCGCGGCCTTATGAGCCGTCACGCCGTGCAGCGCGTATGACGCTGCACGGTGTGAACCACTGCGCAAGCGCGGATCCCGTTACGTCGCTGCTAGCCCATTTCGGGCCGCAGACTATCGGCCCATTTTTATGACGTGACGCAAGTGGGATTTGCGCCGTTTTTTGCGCCGTTCGGCGGAGTTTCCGCCGATAACGGAGAATTTCGCCCATGATATGCCTTTTAGAACTCTTTATTTATTAATCTTTATTAGCTGACGGTTCCCTGAGTGCATATTAATTTGATCCTGTGGTGTAGATTCTAGTAGGTTATCACCAATTGAAACAATTGGCATATAATTTTCTGGTTTATTGGGTTTCTTTTACAATGAGGATTCTTACCATGAGCTGGGTTACTGACTTCATGGGCGAAATTC